>NC_048302.1:8928532-8990886 GCF_013100865.1 Trachemys scripta elegans
CCCACGGCACCTCCCGTTACACCTCCCGTGTCACCCCCTCCCCACGGCACCTCCGTGTCACCCCCTCCCCGCTACACCTCCCGTGTCACCCCTCCCCACGGCACCTCCGTCCGTCACCCTCTCCCCGGTGCACCCCACGGCATCTCCCCACGCAAGCCGCCTGCACCCCCCGTGCCACCCCCCACGGGGACTGGGTCCAGGGACAGGCACTGGGGGAGACTCACCGGGGGGGGAGAGCACCGCTCCCCCCGGGGGCACGTGCTCCGCAGCCCGGGACACCGGGCCCGGGATTCCTCCCCGCACCCGGGGCTCTGCGTCCCCCGGCCCCGGAGCACCGCTTTCCCGACCCTCCCCGATCCCGTTACCTGCTGCCAGCAGCTCCTGCCCGGCGGAGCCACTCCGGGCCGCCCCACGGGGGGCGGGGTCCGGCCGCCTCGCTCGCTGCCTCCCGCTGCAAAAGTGCGGCCGGTGTCAGCCGCTCACTGCCCGCCCGCCTCACGCCCCCGCTGCACCCCTGGGTCGTCCCACTGCATCCCCGGTGCGCCTCCTCCTGTGTCACCCCACTGCATCTCCCCCCCATTGCCCCCCCCCTCCCCCCCCCCCCGCTGCACCCCTGGGTCGTCCCACTGCATCCCCGATGCACCTCCTCCTGTGTCACCCCACTGCACCTCCTCCCCATTGCCCCCCGTGTCACCCCCCGCGCTGCACCCCTGGGTCGTCCCACTGCNCCTCTCTGCTGCACCCCACTCACCCTCCCCCGCTGCACCCCTGGGTCATCCCACTGCATCCCCGATGCGCCTCCTCTTGTGTCACCCCACTGAACCTCTTCCCCATTGCCCACCGTGTCACCCCCTCTCTGCTGCACCCAGGCTACCAATCGGCATCTTGCAACGGCCGAGCCCTCGGGGGCCCTGGAGTGCCCAGCCCCTGATCCACTGGACACTCACCACATTCCCAGCTGCTCCATTCGCAAGGGAACAGCAAAGCACAGCTGGCTAGTTACGCCTCAGACCCCTGCTCCCCTTCCTTACCCCCCAGCATTTAGATCTGTTTACAGTGAAAACAAACATAAGATTGTTTGACCAAGAGCAGAGACTCTAATGATAGGAAGGAAGGTTAATGGAAACAAACGGTTACACCCTGCCTGCATCCCTCACAGCACCCAACACCCCACCCAGGTCACCCCCGCTCCTTTGAGTCCCCATATAGCCCCCTCACACCCCTCTGCTCCCATCGCACCCCTTCTCTGCAGCGCCCTCACCTCACATTTGTTAGGCAGGACAGCAAGTAGGAGTGCCGCTGGGGAGTGATGCCTAGTGTCAGAGACAGGAGACAGAGGGTAGGGAAAAATAGGGAAAGAGTAGCACTGTGGTCATACAGGGCAGAACTACAAGGACAACTGTGCCACCACCACCTTCCTTTCCTACAATCACTCAGGGAGGAGCTGCTCTTAAGAGATAACCCAGGGGAGGCCCCTCACCCAGGGATGTGTGCACATGCAGGGAAGACTGACAACCCACCGGAGCTGGTAAAAGTGATGCCAGAAAATCTTGCGGAAAAAAGCAGAAGGAAAGGGCTCAGAGTAGAAACAGACAATCTGGCAGAGTTGTGAAGAAGCCGCCTAGTTGTTTGAAATACCGTATAGTGTATTAATGAGTTTCCATGGCAGGAAGAGATGTTTCAGGAGCGCTGGATATATGTATACTGTATATGTAAATAATGAATACGGTGCCAGTAGATGGCACTCAAGACACATAGCATAGTTCCTGGGTTGTGTGTGTAGTACTTGTGCGCTGCAAACGACTCTTCTGCCTACTCTTTATACCAGCTCTTAATCTAGAGAGCTGAAGGCCCTGGTGATGTTAGGCTTTGCCTACATGGGAAAGTTTGATCAGTGTACCAGTACAGTTCCTGTTATTCTGGTACAAAGCCTCATGTACACAGGAGAATTTGTTG
This sequence comes from Trachemys scripta elegans, assembly GCF_013100865.1. Classification (NCBI taxonomy): domain Eukaryota; kingdom Metazoa; phylum Chordata; order Testudines; family Emydidae; genus Trachemys; species Trachemys scripta. The sequence continues at coordinate 8,930,489 of NC_048302.1, forward strand.
GTATCTTTAATTTTTTCAGCACGATCTACTTTACATCTACACACATGATTTGTTTACATTTTGTTTTGTGCTTTATCTCGCTGTAATTAATCCATTTTGGGTGACATAACTAGTTAGTGCTACCACGTTAACGTTTGTGTTGACACAGCCCCATTTCAAGTTAACTATACTGTTTCAGGTAGTCCCTAATGCTATCCCATGCTGCATTGCTTCACATCTGGATTAGCCTATCTGGTTACCTATGAGATTCTCTATTGCTCCAGGGTCATCTTGACTTGATGTCCCCCCACCCCACGGGTGCAATCTGTTATACTATGAGGAACAGTTCTCCCCCTCAAAAATGTAATCCTATACCCATGGACCAAAATGTACCATTACCACCCCACTGACTGATGCTTCCTATCTCTACCTCTCAACTATCTCTGCTTCCTTCTGTCTTCCCACCACATGGCAAAATATATATATATAGACAAACAAATGGTGTCCAAGACAGTTTTATTGTAGCAAAAGAAAAAGCAAGAAACACCCCAGTAGAAAGTGCACATAAAGACATAGTTTGATCACTGTCCCTGTAGGCTGCGCTAGCAGTATAGGGCCAGTAGAGTGAGTGCAGCCTAGGGGTTGTCAATTAAGATGTCCGCTGTGTGACCTTTGTGGATCTGCACATGTGCAGAAGGGACTCCTGGCCTGAGGAGTGTGGGTCTCAGTCTTGTTATGGTTATGATTCATGGGAAGGGTGCTAGTCTTACTCTGGCCAGCAACAGTTACGAGTTTACCCAGCAACAGTTCCTGATTTGTTAATCTGTTTACCTATCAATAACTCCCTCATGCTCTGTATTGATTGGTCAATTGTTAATCAGTTAATATATATACTGTTACTGGTTCTTTGGCATTATCTGGCTAGAAGTTAAGAAGTTCATAGATTCATAGATTCTAGGACTGGAAGGGACCTCGAGAGGTCATCGAGTCCAGTCCCCTGCCCCCATGGCAGTACCAAATACTGTCTAGACCATCCCTAATAGACATTTATCTAACCTACTCTTAAATATCTCCAGAGATGGAGATTCCACAACCTCCCTAGGCAATTTATTCCAGTGTTTAACCACCCTGACAGTTAGGAACTTTTTCCTAATGTCCAACCTAAACCTCCCTTGCTGCAGTTTAAGCCCATTGCTTCTTGTTCTATCCTTAGAAGCTAAGGTGAACAAGTTTTCTCCCTCTTCCTTATGACACCCTTTTAGATACCTGAAAACTGCTATCATGTCCCCTCTCAGTCTTCTCTTTTCCAAACTAAACAAACCCAATTCTTTCAGCCTTCCTTCATAGGTCATGTTCTCAAGACCTTTAATCATTCTTGTTGCTCTTCTCTGGACCCTTTCCAATTTCTCTATTTTCTAGTTGTCTGGCTGGGAGTTATCTGCTTGCTAGATTGCCCCTCTCTGACTCTGCCTGACCAACAGAGTTCCAGAGTTTCTGATTTAATTTCTGTAATAAAAGCTAGTGTTTAAATAGTCACCAAAGATTCCGGAATTGGACATTGTGACATTGCACTCCATATGATTTTATGAAAATATGCTCATGAGTGTGAATATAATATAACTGGAATATGCTTTGTGCAAAAGGTCATTCGTGAAGTATCATTACAAAGCTTATAATCTACTGAATGTGGTCATCCTATTTGTATGAATGTATCATTCTTGCATCTGAAACTAGAAATATGAAATATAACTCTGAGGTCCTATTGCACTCTGGAATACCTGTCCAGAAGGCTATGTGCTTATTTTTAAAAAGTGCAGTGCTGTGTGGATACTATGATTCACAAAGGAAGATGTTGAAGCTACTTAAGACAAAACAGTGTGGATAACATTCCTTTGGTTTAATTTAACCCGTAAAATTATACTGAAAAATATGTTGAAAAAACTTTCCTGTTTATACCAAGCTGAATGTAAATTTGCACTAGGGCACTGATGTGCTGGTGTACAGAATCTTTCAATTGTGCCCCCCACCCCCACCATCCACAGTTATGTGTCGCCTCTGCCCAGATGTGTTGTGAGGACTGATTAGCTAATATAGAAGGCTATGTAAGTGCTTGCTGTCATGCGCATATTACTGTAGTGGACACCCCAGAAAGGCCAACAACAATGTTAAAAAAGCCCTGTGTTAGCTTTTGCTGTTTAAACCATCCAGAGACTGACTTTATTTTCAGAAGTAGCAGAGAGTTCATGCTCATCCAACCCTGCAGAAGAAAGACATAACTTCTACGCTGCTGTTTTTGTCTAAGTCAGAGCGTGTTATGCATGGTTATAAATGCAATGCTTTCTCTAGGGTCTTCCTAGTTTTCTAGCCAAGAACTGACTGAATTTTTTTCTTTCACTGTAATTGTGAAAGTAATGATATATAGTGAAATGGTGTTGACCAGTTATACAAAGCTTTCTTAGGAGGAGAAGTAATTTCCGCCGTGGTGTGTGATGAGTCGCTCTGTAAAGTGTTTATAAAATCCCATTAGCAGGTGTATCAGCCCACCTCTGCCACTGCCAATCATCTTAGCTCGTGCCTGCAGAGGACACATTAACAAAACAAAAAACATCATTAAAGTGGACTTCAGGGAGATATGTCTGCAGATTTTGTATTTAGCTGTGACACACTGGTTACCTTTTTCAGACTTGAAGAAGAGCTCTGTGAAGCCCAAAAGCTTGTCTCTTTCATTAACAGAAGTTGATCCAATTAAAGGTATTACCGCACCCACTTGTCTCTCTCACTGTGTATCATTTCTAGGAGTGGTGCTACTTATCAGTAAGTGCTTTAGGGGTTCTGGGCCTGCCATTAAAATCCTACTGGTTTCCCTCCATAGGCAAGGGGAGCCTACCAGCTGGGGATTAGGAGGCACATGGGGTTAGGTTAGGCCCCAGAAGGGAAAGGTCATATAATTATTATCTGGGCTATTATGATTTCCTGTGACATCATCATCCTTACCTTATCTGACTACAGTGGCATTGCTCTGCTGCTCGCGTAACTCATGTGCTTTATCCTGCACATATCTATTCCCCACCTCCACCAAAGAAAGGGTAAGAAGCAGTCAGGAAGGGGACGGACTTTTGTGCATACCCTCGGTGTCTTTGTACAAATGAAGAGAGCAGCGCAGGGTAACTCAGTTACAGGGATCCAGAAACATCCAGAAGGGTGGAGTAGGCACTGGGCATGCTCAATACTTGTTTCTGAAGATATACAGAAAATCACCATTATGGGCAAGCCGTTTTGCATAGGCACAGCCTGAGAGCTGAGCCAATCAGAGCTTGGTGGAGGTTATAAATTTGGGAGTTAGTGGACTCCACAGAGGAACAGGGGTGCAGGCCTCAGAGGAATCAGCTGCCAGGTGGGGCTTTCAGTGCCGATACCATTTTGGATATAGTATGTCTTAGTCCAGTAGTCACCAGTTAGGGAATCCTCCACTACAATCATCTGTGGTCCTGAGTGGTGTATCTGCGGAGCTAGAGGGGCAGCCCTCTCACCAGTTCTGTGAAATGGAGGGGAAGAAATGAAAGCTGTATCAGGATCGCTACAAGGAGCGTGAGGCCTCCTTGGAGAGGAAGAGGGTAGCGGATTACTTGCAGCATGGTAGGAAAAGGAGAGAAAGAGACAGGAAGTTTCAGGATATGTCTAAATAATGTTTCAACTTTTCCTAGAAAGAACACACACAGCCTTCCAGAAGCCATGCCACGTTATCTTTCCCGTCCCCCGCCTCACCTCCATGTAGCCCTTCCTCTGCTCCCACTTTGCTTCCATGCAGAACCACCGCTTGCCTGTGTGGGACCTTGTTTCCATTCAGCTCTGCCTGTTCCCACCACCTCATCTCCTTGTGAGCTCCACATAGCAGCTTTGCTGTTTCAATAAGGGGAATATATTTAGCAAACACCATCCATGCAGCCACCACCCTCGTAGAATGAACTCTAAGCGAGCTGGCAGTGGGGAGAGAAACTCCTCTATAACATTTGTCAGTGCACTAACACATCTAGACAGGGACTGAGATGAAATGGGTTTACCCTGGGAGTTAGTCACCTATGAAATAAATAACTTAGAAGACCGAAAGCCTTTAGTTCTATCCAGGTTATATGATAGTGCTCTCCTTGCATTTAAGAAATGTAACCTGGCCTCCTCTTTCCATGACAGAGGCTTTGGAAAGAATACTGACAACTTAATAGTGCGATTTACATGAAACTCTGAAACTACATGAGGAAGAAATTTAGAGTGTGCTCCAAGAACCACCTTAGCTTTATGAAAAGTGGGTGTGTGTGTCTGCCATCACTGTATGTGTCTCACAATGCAGAAGTAATTGCTATTATAAAAGCCATCTTCACCGACAGATGATACCAATAACATCTCACTAGAGGTTCAAATGGGTGAGAAATGAGTGGAGTCAAAAATAAATCCAAATTCCATGAAAGGAGAGGGCCTTGTACTGAGGGACACAGGTTCAACAGGCCTTTTAAAACATTTTTCACCATCTTCAGTAATGATTTGCTGCTACATGTACCTCAACGGACAGCAGAGACAACCCTATTAATTTAAGTGTAACAAATATCCTAAAATAAGTTGTACAGGAGCTGAAATTGGGTCAACACCTTTATCAGTCACCCATAAAGCAAATCTTTTCCACTTGAACTCAACCCATTTCCTAGTGGGTAGCTTTCTGACATTAATTAAAACTAATTGGCTCCTCAACCAAGTATGATCTTTCTAACTGGCAAAGGTCTATGGCCAGAGCTACCAGATGTAATGTTTGGAGATGTGGGTGAAAGATCTTCCCCTGCTGCTGGGACAGTAAATCTGTTGATAACTGGAGCATCTTGTAATTGCCATTGGATAAATGGAGTAACTCAGTGTACGAGGTTGCCTTGGCAGCGCTGGAGCAATGAGACTCGCCTTGGCTGAATCCTGTCTTATAAGACATACCAGCACTTACCCTACAATGACATAAGAACGGCTGTACCGGGTCAGACCAAAGGTCCATCCAGCCCAGTATCCTGTCTACCGACAGTGGCCAATGCCAGGTGCCCCAGAGGGAGTGAACCTAACAGGCAATGATCAAGTGATCTCTCTCCTGCCATCTCCACCCTCTGCCAGACAGAGGCTAGGGACACTATTCCTTACCCATCCTGGCTAATAGCCATTAATGGACTTAACCACCATGAATTTATCCAGTTCTCTTTTAAACTCTGTTATAGTCCTAGCCTTCACAACCTCCTCAGGAAAGGAGTTCCACAAGTTGACTGTGCGCTGAGTGAAGAAGAACTTCCTTTTATTTGTTTTAAACCTGCTGCCTATTAATTTAATTTGATGACCCCTAGTTTTTGTATTATGGGAATAAGTAAATAACTTTTCCTTATCCACTTTCTCCACATCACTCATGATTTTATATACCTCTATCATATCCCCCCTTAGTCTCCTCTTTTCCAAGCTAAAGCATCCTAGCCTCTTTAATCTCTCCTCATATGGGACCCGTTCCAAATCCTTAATCATTTCAGTTGTCCTTTTCTGAACCTTTTCTAGTGCCAGTATATCTTTTTTGAGATGAGGAGACCACATCTGTACGCAGTATTCGAGATGAGGGCGTACCATCGATTTATCTAAGGGTAATAATATATTCTCAGTCTTATTCTCTATCCCCTTTTTAATGATTCCTAACATCCTGTTTGCTTTTTTGACCACCTCTGCACACTGCGTGGACATTTTCAGAGAACTATCCACGCTGACTCCAAGATCTTTTTCCTGACTTCTTGTAGCTAAATTAGCCCCCATCATATTGTATGTAGAGTTGGGGTTATTTTTTCCAATGTGCATTACTTTACATTTATCCACATTAAATTTCATTTGCCATTTTGTTGCCCAATCAACATTTTATACATTTGTCCCTTTGAAATGTATGGTCCCCCACCCCTACCCTGAAAATCTCATTGGGGAGCCCACCCACGGGTTGGGAAAGGAATAAACACCCCAGTTTGTTATAGATGACAGTATTAAATATGATAGCACCTGCACTAACAGAGATTAAACCTGAGTAAAGTTAAGGGAAACAATTACAAAGGAACAAAAAAGAAGTGATGTTGCTGATTGTGCTGTTAACGGAGAGATATCACAGATGGGGGCAGTATCATACATTTTACTGTCAGTCTAGGGAGGTATAGCAAAGCTTATGTAAAACTATAATTGAACCAAAGGCAAAAAGGAAGCGTAAGGCCTGTGACTACATGGACCACGTGTGCAGTAATGAAAACTCTTCTCACACAGCACATTCATACTGAAGGCTGAACATCTACTACTTGGGTTGAATCAAATGTTTTCTGCAAGAGCTAGTAGTGAGGATCAGTCATTTACAAAACTATACAATTTCAGTGATGATCTCTTCTAGCCCTTTAAATAAACCAGATTTTGTCAAGTGCTGTGGGAATCCACACTCCGTAATGCAGCACACTGGCTTCCCAGGAATAGTCCAGTATAGAAATGAAATAATTTCTTCTTTGATGAGGTAGCAGGTAACACTGACAACCCTGGAAACGCCTTACCTTAATTTCATCGCTTCCAAACGATGGCAGACAGGAACTTCCTTATAGGTGGCCTTTTGATCGGATTTGCGTATCTTGTCCTTTGCATCCTAAGCAGAGCCCGTTAAAGCCAAGCTGAGATGCCCCTCCAAAGCCGTCAATTCAGGACTCAGAGTCTGGGTACAGCTCCATCCCAGCTGCCCTAAACTACCCTAACTGTGTCAGCTGGCTGGGGGGCAGAATAATGGTATGGAGGGGGTGAGGGAGTGTCAAGAGAGTTCACTAAGGACACTGGAAGCAGAGTTAAGCCAGTGCTGTGCGCTTTTGAAACTCCCCAGGGGTCGAAGAGGGCTGTATATAGGGAGTAGCTGGGAGAAAGGGAGAACCTGGGATATGGTATAGCAAAGCCTGCATAATGGGAAAAAAAACATCTTAACTCCCTCAGAGAGTCTCCGCAGAGCAGCCTCCTGCACAAAGCCACTCAGAATTGGAGCCGTGAAGGTCACACGAACATGGACAGCTCTTCGGGATAGGAATGGGCTTCCATGATCTAGGTAAGGCCCCCTGCAGCTCCAGGGTTCACAGCACTCTCTCACCCTGCCTTTAGGCTGGGGGTAGAATAGCAGGCTGCGATACTCACTCCAGCCAGATCACAGAATAGCAATTTCTTGTCAAGAGAAATGTAAACGGCTCCTTACAGCAGATGAAGGATGCAACTAGCTCTTTCTGAAACAAAGTGCCATGCTTCTGTGGTGAGGCTCAAAGCTGGTCTCTCCCCCGCCAAAGTTGGTCCAATAAAAGATATTACTTCAGCCATCTTGTCTCACAAAATTAGCATGGCACACATTACATGGATTAAATGATGGCTAACTGATAGTTCTAAAATGTAAATAGAGAATCGTCATTGGAGAATTGTCAATGGAGAATCGTATATATTTCTAGTAGGGTCTCCCAGGGATGTGTTCTTGCCCCTATGCTATTTAACATTTTTATCAATGATCTGGAAAAAAAAATCACTGATTACGTTTACAGATGACATACATTGCGGGAAGTGATAAATAATGAAGAGGACAGGTCACTGGTACAGAGTGATCTGGGTTGCTTGGTCAGCAGGATGCAAGCAATAAGCATCTTAATACAAACATATACAAAGAATGTGAGGGCAATTAATAATTGAAACATTTCACCAAGGGGGTTGGATTTTTCATCACTGGCAATATTTAAATCGAGTGTATTTTTTTTTTTTTTAAATATGCTCTAATTCAAAAAGAATTATTTCCAGGAAGTTCTCTGGCCTGTGTTATACCTATCTCCTAGAACTGAAAGGGACCTTGAAAGGTTATTGAGTCCAGCCCCCTGCCTTCACTAGCAGGACCAAGTACTGATTTTGTCCCAGACCCCTAAGTGGCCCCCTCAAGGATTGAACTCACAACCCTGGGTTTAGCAGGCCAATTCTCAAACCACTGAGCTATCCCTCCCCCCTTATATAGACAAGATGACTGCAGACAAATTATGAAAAGCAAACTGGACTTTTAAATTTCTCAGTATTAGTAATCTCAGGTTAAAAAAATAAACGGAAGGCTGAATCTTTACCTGAGAGTGTCCCTTTAAGGCTAGGCACAAAATTCCCCAACACACACAACTGGGCTCAAAGGACACTAGAAAGTGAAGGGATCCATAATACAGCCAGGCAGACTTATGTTCCCCACTTCTCTCCGCTTGAAGGGAGATTCAAGGGCTTTAATAGAATAGAGTTTTCAAATAGAAGGTCTGAGCTGCTGCAAATACATGTCCTGAGAGGGTTCTTTTTTTTTGTTTTGGTAATTAAACTAAAATGTGGCAGTTTAACGTAACTTACAAGATTACAGCCCAGGTTGCTGAGGTTTAAAGGTTTAAAGAAATACCTGGAGACCAATTTTCTTAAGTTCAAAGTTTTACTCTGAGTTTTCCTTTGTGTTGTTCCCTGCAGTTTGTTAGTGAGTCGAACTAGCCAGTCTGGATGAATGCGGTGTCTCTATGTTGCCCCAGGTCAATAGGAAGCCTGCCTCATTGAATAAGAGAAATGTTAAATTTTCATTGTTAGAAAGTTTCTAGCCCTTCTCGTTGCAAAGAAAAAGCTTCAGGTTTGAACATATATGTCATCTTAGGGAGACTGCAGACAGATCCGCTCCAGTGCCGCTTAGTTCTTTGTTTTGCCAAGCAACAGCAGCAGAGTGAAATTAACCACATTTTAGTCACTTTCACTGCTGATAGACCAGGAGGCCTTGGGGAGCTGTCAAAACAGGTCAGTTTCATGCTGCTGAGAACAGCTGGGCATAAGAAGAAGGTATGGAGATAGGGTTATTACTAATAAATACCCTTAAGTAAATATGATTCATGGTGAAATGGCCTGAGTAAGTAGAGGCTGGAGAAAGGTAGAGCAGTGGAGACCGGTTCTCCTCCCTCTCACCAAGCACAAGGAGATTGGTGGAGACGTAGAATAGCGGAGACCCACCCCTTTCACAGCAGCCTGGAGACTTTGGAGAGGTGAGAAGGAATAAAACTTCCTCCTCCTTCCAGCATCTAAAAGGGGATGGAGCTTCAACTATGTCAGGCATCTATTAACCAGAGGCTGATATGAAAGCTGGAGCACCCACAGAAACTAAAGGGGCAGTGACCATGAATCTCACTACATTCAGCAAACACCAGAGCATCCTAACCAATAATAGAGAGACTTGGAGCTTCAAAAGAGCTAATTTCCCAAACCTGATGAAAAATTACAATAAAAATTGATTAGAAGAAAAAAAAATTTAGACAGAAAAAGTGTGAACGATAATTGGGAGTTTTTTAAAAAGAATTTATTAGGTGGTCAAAAAGCCACAATTCCACAATCAAGAAAGTGGATAACATTGGGTAAATGGCCAGCTAGATTCAGAGGTGAAATGAAGGCAGAAATTAAGAAGTAATACATAACAAATGTAAAAAAGGAGAAAGATAATAATGGATATAAATTAGAAGTTATGATGTGTAGAAAGACATCAGGGAAAAAGTAATGGCTGGCAGGGCTAAGGACAAGAAGTTTTTAAAATATATGAGGAAAAAACGAAGTCCTAGCAATGGTATAGGCCAATTACTTGACAGAGATGATACAATCATTAATACTGATGCAGAAAAGGCAGAAGCATTCAATAAATACTTCTGTTGTTCTGTATTTGGAAAGAAGCAGGATGATGTACGTGTGTCATGATGATAAAGTACTTTCCAGTCCATCAGTAACTAAGGAGAATGTTACACATCATATTCTAGGGATAAGCATTTTTAAATCAGCAGGATTGGATAACTTACACCCAAGTGTCCTAAAAGAGTTGGCTGAGGAGATCTCTGGACCACTAACATTGATTTTTAAAAATTATTGGAATAATCTGGGAAATTCCAGAAGACTGGAAGAGTGCTAATGTTATGCAAATATTCAAAAAGGGCAAGTGGGATGACCTGAGTTATTATAGGCCAGATAACCAGACATCAGTCCTGGGCAAAATAATGGAAAAGCTGATACATGATTCAATTGATAAAAGAATTAAAGGATAGGAATATAATCAATGCCAGTTGGTTAACATAGTTTTATGGAAAATGAACGTCGTCAAACAAACCTGTTTTCTTTCTCTGACAAGATTACAGGTTTGGTTTATAAAGGTAACTGTTTAGCTGCAATATCCTTAGACTTAAGTGTTTGAATTAGTACCACACAACATTTTGATTAAGAAATTAGCACCATACAATATCAACAGGGAACATGTTAAAAGGTACAAGAACTGGCTAACAGAGATCTCAGAAAGTACATGTCATTGGGGAAATCATCCTTGGGGGTGCTTTTAGTGGGGTTCCACACGGATTGGTATGAGGCCTGATACTATTCAATATTGTTATCAATGATCTGAAGGTGAATATAAAATCATTGCTGATAAAATAGGCTGATGACTCAGAGGTGGTAAATAAAGGTGAGAGCATGGCAGTTGTGCAAAGCAATCCAGATCACTTGGTGAACTGGGCACATTCAAACAAAAGGCATTTTTATATAGCCAAATGCAGGGTCATACAGCTAAGAACAAAGAATTCAGACCATACCTACAGAAAGCTCTATCCTGGAAAGCATTTGCCATGGTGGACAAGCAACTCAACACCAGCTCCCAATGTGATGCTGTGGCAAAAAGGGTGAATGCAATCTGTCAATGTATAAACAGGGGAGTAGAAGAGTACAGAGGTTATTTTACCTTTGAGTATGGTATGGGTGAGTGACACTGGAGTACTGTATACAGTCCTGGTGTCCACATTTTTAAAAAGGACATTGAAAAACTGGAGAGGGTACAGAGAAGAACCATAAAAATGGTTTGAGTACAGAGACAGACTTATCAAAAAGAAGACTGAGCGGTGACTTGATTACACTGTGAGTGACTTCAAGGGGAGAAAATACCAAGTATTTAAAGATATAACAAAAACCAGTGGCTGCAAGCTGAAGCCAGACACATTCAAATGAGAAATAAGGCACACATTTTTAACAGTGAGGATGATAAACCATTAGAACAAACTCCCCAAGGAAGTGGTGGATTCTCTCTCTTAATGTCTTCAGATCCAGACTGGAAGCCTCTCTGAAAGATATGCTTTAGCCAAACACAAGTTATTGGTCTCAATACTGTGGTAATTAGCTGAAATGTAATTGCCTATGATACACAGGAGGACCAGACTAGATGACCTAATGGCTCCTTCTGGCCTTAAAGTCTTAATGTTAAAAATCCTGTCTGACAGTGGCAGTGGCCTGGGCTTCTCTCCAGGACACTGCCCAGAGTTTCACTTATAGGGACCCCACCTGTAAATGATGTGCGCTTGTAATCATACTATTCAGCCACTAAATGTCTGTGTGTATGCTATACAGAGCTCTCGACACAGTGTGGTCCCTGATAAACAAAGATGACAAAGCTGGAATACAAGTTATGTGGAAACCTGTTTGTGTCTGTAGTTATACCCATTTAACTCCACAAAGAAAATGGTTAAGAGTTGTGTATGACATTGAAAGCAATGTTAAAATTCAGGACAAGAGCTTTCTTGGAGGCCAGCCCAAGACTGTGGATTGAACTCCCCCAGGAACTAGGACCCATCATGAACCTCCCCATCTTCTACTCCAAATGCCAAGCACATTTCTTTTACCTGCCTTCTCTGACATGTATATTTAAAAAAAAAAAAGCAAAACAAAACACTCCCTGCACACGCTTCTCCCCCTGGGGAGAAACAGGTGATAGATATTAGACACGTCGCTTAATGCATGACTGGAAGGCTCTCTGATACCGCAATGATGAGCGCAGGATGAGAGCCTAAACAGAATAGATCTCTGTAAGATCTTATACTGTGCTCATCACTGCAGTATCACACACAACTGTTATCCAGAGAATGCAGGATCAGTCAATTGTGCTGATAACTCTGATGAACTACAGACAGTTCGTAGCAAGTCACAACCACAGCAGCATCTTCCATACCTACCTCTGTCCATTAAGTGTCTGGTAAATTTTACAACCCCTGTTCATGAGCAAAACACATGCATAGAAAAAGATCATAACTAAAAACACCAGCACATGGCCTGGTTCTCAAGAGATGCTGCCACTGAAGCCCACAGGGGCTACAAGTGCACAGGGCCTTGGAAGATCAGCCACCAGGACTTAGCACTTCCCTGCTGTGGATGTCAGAGTGCTTTACAAAACTAGGTAGTCATTCCTGTTTCTATCTTATGGATGGAAAAAGTGAGGCAAAGAGAGGTTAGTTTGTCCAAGGTCAGGGAGCATGTCCCCGGCAGAGCCTAGAAACTATGATATGATGAGGAGCAAGCACAGATGACTTCAAGAGGATAACCTGGTTAGGCTAAGGTGAGAGGAGAATTGCTGAAAAGGGTTCATTCACATTAAAATGGAGAGACAAACTAAACGTTAGGAAAGAAAGGAACAAATTGAATGCACACATACACTCAAAGGAGAAGGGCTTGCAAAACATTGGAATGCCAAAGCCAGAAACATAGCAGATTAACAGGAGATGGAGTAATGGTTCCCCAAAAGAGATAGGTGCAGATAGGAGCAGATTGTGATATATATATATATATATCTCACACACACTTTCTGCTGAGGTGAAGGCATCATACATTGACGACTGTGGGACTGGTAATATCCTGAGCGGCCAGAATCTTGGTTTGATTTTAAGTCTGCCGGGACATTGGCTCAATCTGGTAGAGAGCTAAAATCTGCAGTCCTCTCACAGGCAAAACTTCCACTGAAGTTGAAAGAAATGATCGGAACCGTCACACCTTCCTAAATGGGCTAGCCATGGAAAAAGCTCTACATCAGTCCTGGGCAAGCAGCAACAATGCAGCCTGCTGAGAAACATCTACTCAGGATGGGGAAGTGGAAGAGATGTGGACCCTGGGCACGCAGGATACACACCGGCAGAGGAGGGTACAATAATTCAGAGTATCACAGGCCATTTAAAGAGAAAAGGAGGGGAGAATCATGGAGAGGAGTCACACACATGGTTAAATGAATGAAGACATCAAAAAGGAAGAGGAGAAGGAAAGCAGAATAAATCATAAGCCATATCAAATGTACATTTCAGATTTGTGGTCCTGTTAGAGGTTAGTTGACCAGCCTTGTGACCAGCCATGGTCCTTGCATCATTCTGTGGTGGTCATCTGCCCTCAACAAACCAGGGAATGATGTGGTGTGGCCAAGGACATTCAGACATGGTTAGTCCCCATCCAAAATAGCCTGCCCGCCTGCGTGTGCGCCAAACTGGATCCTGGTCAGTAAACAAGGCTCCTGACCTAGGACAGACAGGGTCTGAAAACAAAGTATTTGAGTAAGGGAAAATTAAACAAGTCAATGTTAGATAAAATTTTAGAACAACATTTGGCCATGTGTGTTAGAATCGAGAACGGGTATGCACCACCAGCAACCTCTAGGCCCCCAAAATGTTTACCTTTAAAACAAAACCACATTCTCCAGGGGATGCCAGGGTTCACTAAATCATTTGGATCCTAAGAACTACCCCAGGCTGCACTGCTTTCAATGGTGGATTTTTCCTCAGCAATTTATTGTAAAACTCCTCTGTGTGGGGGTTACTATAGAAAAAACAATTGTACTCTAGTTGCATTTTAGAGAGAGGATTTTGGAAAAAAAAAAAAAACTTTCCCTGGCAGCGTCCATGGTTTTTTGTTGTTGATGTTGCTCTCAGTGAGCTCATTACCATAAATAATTTAATCCCTAAAGCAAAGATTAGAATTTGTTTAACCTGAAGAACTTTCTTAGTAACTACATTAGCTCTTAACTCATTGACATACTGTGCAACATCACTTACCGTGCAGACGAGTTCAATGATGAAAGCTACTGAAAAAGCAGTGAAAGAGGAAAACTAGCAAAATGAATACCAAAAATGCAAACACGTTAACTCTGAAAGTCTGGTATTCTTCCCGCTTCTCGGGCAGAGTGTTTCCTTGGCCTTTTCATGGAAAGAAACCAAGTTAGCAGATTGAGAGACGCATCCCAATGAATTTCCCCTGAAACACACCCATGTAAAATTGATTCTAAAGTAAAACCAAACAGACTTTTTAGACTACACAAGTAAGCAAATTTATTTTAAGACAGAACAAATATTGTGGCAAACAATATATAAATTCAATTGCTAACAGGGGTAAATATCAGACTTTGTTTTCAAATAGATATAAAATATATTCAGATTTTTTTCTCCAAAAAAGCAGCTCTTTTTTCCCCCTTTATTTTAAACAGGCCAAATAACTCATCAGAATATTGGCTCCTCAGCTGGCAGGGAGTTTTGAAAGCCCTATGGGGAATCTGGAGATTTCCCTGCAGCCCCTACTAATTTTACAGTAGTGTAAAATGCACGTGACCAACAAACAACTGCAGAAAAAATGCTATGGAAATGCTTTGTTTTCTTAGTGTAGGTTTGGTCAATTCTGTCTGTTCTGTCAAAGGCAAACCTATTCCCTCCTAGATCTAGGTCGCCTACTTACCATTTTCTTTCCTGGCTTCTTGCCCTAGAAACTCAGAAGGAGAAATCTATTATCACTGCAGACACAGTCTTTATTTTGACAGAAAAGGAGGCACACAATGGGCACCTTCTAGTGGTCAAAACTGGAACAAATTTAGCTACATGGGTGCTCAGATAGGCACCAATGAGTACTAATTTCACAAGCTAGACAGATGCATCTAATTCTTTTGTGGAAAATGTGTGTTCACAAAAAACAAGCACTATTCAGCTCTAAAAATTAAATTCTCTTGTGATTTGCAGTTCAGCTCTGATGGAGCGGCCTTTGGTATAGAACTTGCATACTAACAATCCAAGAAATGGAGGAACTAATTTTCAAGAGCTGAGGAAATTCATTTGACTTTACATACTATGCTCAAGCAATGGTCTCCAGTGTGAACATCTAGAGCTAGCAGAAATCTACCTAGCCTTTCTGTTACTGCACTTCTCCATTATACTATGGACAGCGTTCTAGGGGGTCAAAGCTGGGACTAACTTAGCTACACAGGTGCTCACATACTGCAAGGAATGAGCACCGATTTCTAATACGTCTTGGTAAATCCTCCATGTTGCCCGTATTCACCCTTCACAATGCAAGGTCCCTGTATTGGGAATACCATGCTTGAAAGCTGCAGAGTGGAGCAAGCGGTCAGCACTGCTGCTGCACCTGGCCGGCGGAGCCCCGGCTGTGTGATGCAGAGGACTTTCTTCCCTTCAGGGCTGAGTGAGCAGCCTCTGTAGAATTCCCATCCTCTACTGGCACAAGGAATGAAACATCTAGAAACGCCAGAGAGAGCTGCATTACCGCCTGTCACCTGGCTATCCTGTAGCTGTTGTAAGGACCTACCTGGCATGGATATTTTCATCTAAATGAATCTGGATTGAAAAATCGGCTGAGGGTCAAAGAGTTTTAAACACCTGAGGAGTAACCTAGATTCTTGGCCTTGCTAGAACTATGTAGGAGCATGGCGAAACCATCTCCAAGTGGAAATACAAGAGTGTGTTTTATAGAAACAGAGCTGCTTTCTGGAAAAACAATCCTGAACCCAAAGAAAGCACACATAGAAAACAGTAGATTGTCAATGGTACTTTGAAACAAATTCAAGTTTATCATTTTGTGTGTTTACTTCATACAAACAGATGAGAGAGACTTTAAACTTCAAGCTTTGTTCAGCATGTGTGCAGTTAGCATCCTCAGAAGCACCATTGGATATGGAAGAATTAGCACCACGTAATTTTAGGACCTAACTGGCAACATGCATCATTAAAAAACTTGGAACATGGAACTGTGTGTGGTACATGGTACAGTCTATTATAAACAATACAAGGCAATTTATGATTTTTCATACAGTACAATACAGTCACTGATCAATGAACCCTTTTAGTACAGTACATGACAAGTAACACCTTGCACCCTGTTAACACTAGAATAGGCTGTAGATTTAAACATGTCTTGTGTGAGAGGGTTAGTTTACCTTCTTCCTACCTTCAAAATTCAGGGTCTGATATTTACATGGTCTCAGAAAGCGTGCCCAGATTTGTTGGTCTCTGTTTCAATATGGGCAAATACCAAACGTGTATTTTGCAAATGTAAAGATACACAAATTAAATGTTAGAACCACAAAATAACCCAATAAAATAGATCTGTAGCCACCTCACTTCGCTTTAGCCTTCCTGAAATCTAGGCCTTGCAGTAGTACACTGACATGGCAGGCAAGGGAGCGCCACAACATGCATCCGAGTAGATCTGTGGATACACTGCTAAGAGTGCTATGCAGTGAGGCAGCTTGGGATGGTGGGATATCCTGCCTCAGTCTGAACATGAGGTCATGATGTGGGGTTTCAACATTTTGTTGTTACCCAGTGTAGGATGAATATGACTGCCCTGCTCTGCAGCTGGGAGCCAGTCTTAAGGCCAGATCTCCAGGGCCAAGAGCGGTACTGGGAAGTAACCAGCCCCCTGTTCCGAGGTTCAAACACATGAATTACGCTGCTTCCATCACTGCCTTCTACATCACCTACTACCCTGCAGGAATCTTGGACAACTGGGACTTAAAGAGTCAGGGCCTCTACAACCGCTGCCTCCTCGCTGGCCAATAGGTCTCACTCAGCCATGCTCAGCCTCCTCTGCTTCATCTGTCCTCCTCCCCATCTCTTCTCATTCCCTCCCCCACTCCACAGCTGTACTCTCTCCTCTACTGCTCTCACTAGCACTACTGTTTACTCTTGTCCCCTTTTCCCTCTCACCTACACAACACGCCTCCACTCTCTCTTCTGCTGTCACCTCCTGGTGATAGCTGCCCTGCCTCTGCCCCTGCCCACCCCTTACCTGGAGGTGCTCTTACCGCAAACATGGCTTTGGCTGCCACCTTGACACCCCCACCCCCAGCTTACCAATCTATCTCTTGATTGACAAACTGTCACCCTCCATCCAGCCCCATATCTCAGCCCATCGATGACCACTCTGCAATGTCCAGTTGCCCTTTCAGACCCAGTGTACCTCAAGCTGGGTCCTTGATCTTTCCCTCAAGTCCCTTCCCATTTCCCTGCATCACCCTAGAGATCACCATCCCCCCACTCATGCAGGCCCATAACCAGGGGTCTGACCCAGCCTTCTCTCCAGTCTTGCACATGCAGACCATGGCTACATCCTACTGCATCTTCCTATAGAGCATGTCGGAGATCAGACCCTCAACCGCCGGATGTGACTCCCTCTGCCTCGCACCCCTCGGATACATCAAGAATGCTGCTGCCCGAACTCATCACTTGGACCACATCAACTCCCTCCACCCGACATCTGCTTCCTTACTCTCCTCAGTGCAGTGATGTTGACAGAGCCTGGCCAGCCAGGGTGAGCGGTTTCTGCCTCTCACACTTGTACCTCCCTATTCCTGACACTATCTCACTTGGACTCTGTCCCCATTAAAACACTAAAACAAAATATGTAACTGACACACCTGTGTCAATTCTTCACCAGAAGAATTGCTCGTGTGCTCTGTCTACATCTGGACAGCCCCCAGCGCCTTTGGGCACTACCAGCTTATAATGGTCACTACTGCTGCTACTAACAATAAGAGGGTGGTGGGGGGGGGGGGGAGGATGAGAGAGAACAGAGAGACAAAAAACCTGGTTTAAATGGATTAGTGACCACTGCAGGATTAATGAAAAGTGAATTGCATATGGGTCACTTTAGTTTTTATTTTATTGTGGCACTTGTATAGAGGATTCTGATAACCATGAGAACTGGGATAAAGTCTTGACTCAGGAAATGTAATCAGTGCTTTAGTGGACATGCCCATCTGATCAGGTACACTTGGGGATAAAAAAGTTTGTTAAAGGCAAATTCACATTACTCCTCTAAAGCTAGCTGTTTGACTACTGAAACTTCCCACACACCAACTTAGCTGGCAATGAAATGCCGTTCTAGAAACAGATCATGTAAAGAGACCCTGAACTTTTAGTTGCATTTAGGCCAATTCTGGCATCCTGCAAGATACTGTATAACAAACACATAGAAAGGGTTAACAGGTTTACTCTTCTGGGTGCACAACATATCATCATAAATGGGTATACACAGCAAGAAAAGTAAACTCCTGAAGCCAGTCTCACACCAACACCACTTCATACCTCTGACGAAGTGAGAACAGGGTCCAGTGGGAAAAGTGCTAAATTACAGTACATTTGCGTTTTTATATGTCAACTACTGAACAGCAAAACAGATTGTTTGAAAACAGAATCAGTATCGTACAGTAAGTTCACATTTAATTCTTCACCATTTCTACACTTTTAACACATGCATTTTATTTCCATTATTTTAATTCCAGTAGGACCAAGATCCTTCAGAACAATGACCTAACATTAAAACAAAAAAATCAAGAAAAATATTAAGCATCACATAAGTTTCAGAAAAGTCGGTTAATTAGCATCACAACGTACTCAGATTTACATTTAAAATTTTTCATGCCATGACTTTAAAACACCTTTTGGTTAATAATATTCTACTGAAAAAAAAGAGTACTTTTGGGGAATATATATATATCTATAGTTTTAAATGACTACCTGCTATATACAGGTTTCTGATAAACTTGACTCATTTCAATGTCATCCTATTAAATGTATATAGCTGTGAAATTACTTCAATATAGATTTTAAAAGAATGCTAAATAATTATAGTGACCTTACATGTTGTTAAAAAGAAAGTCAGCGATAAATTACATTAAAACATTGCCTGTGTGCCATTACAATTTATTCTTTAACTATCTAAAAATAAAATACTTAAGAACTTTATCCCTTTTGAAATAATCTTCTGGTGAAAAAAAGGTGCTTTGCTATAAATTACACTTGGGCTTGTCATGTGTGCCATGTAGTAAAGAACTCTGTTTACTTTCAATGTCTTGAAGGAGGAGATGTCAAGTAAAAGGGAGGCAGCAATCGTATTTTGGAGAGAAGCTGCTCCAAGCGTCCCGTATCCTGAGCTAACTGAGTAAAGGGTATACTGCAGCCTGTTTAGCTCACTGAGAACGTGCAATTTTCAAAAGCACCTAAGTGACTTAGGAGTCCAAAATGCCTTGAAAGTCAATAGGATGTAGGCTTCTGAGTCATGGAAGTGCTTTTTGAAAACGTTACCCTCTAACTAGCTATGGTTCTTACTGCTAAGACATGCCAACACTTCCAACTCTTACGGATTTAAACCTGGACTTGCAGAATGAATTGGGCTATGAAAAAAACTGGTCCTTTATTTTAGCACCACAACTAAAAATATAGACCATAAAAGCCTAATCCTATTTGGCCACTAATATTTAATGGTTTTTAAAATCACTTCAATACTTAGTCAAG
This sequence comes from Trachemys scripta elegans, assembly GCF_013100865.1. Lineage (NCBI taxonomy): Eukaryota > Metazoa > Chordata > Testudines > Emydidae > Trachemys > Trachemys scripta. The sequence continues at coordinate 8,949,919 of NC_048302.1, forward strand.
ATACCAAAACAATATAGAGTTCTATTCCAATAGAAAGCTCTAATCAGAGCCAAGAGGAAGAAATCATTAAAATCTATGGTTTATTAGAAAGAATCTCTTAATTGCTGCAGCAAAATAAATGTAACTGATATATCTACTTTTTAGTTTTAATACACCATATTCAGACGAGTAGATTTTATCATGCTTATACTCTTCCAAGATTATTTCTGCTGTGTCAACTAGTTAATAGTGATATATAAAACCCAATTTACATGTCACACTTTAGAATGAGCATGCAATTTACTACAGTAAGCATGGGGCCTTATCTAGCATATTTCACATGAGAAGAACTTTCACTAAGAGTATTGCCAAAATAAGAATTGATTGGACCCATAACTAGTAAACTGGGAAAAATATATGTCCGGTAGTGATATTTAGATACCCACAGCATAAATGCCTTCACAACCAGGTAATTTCTTCTTCACTAGACGAGAATCTGAAGGCTTGTAAAAGAAGCTAAACATCTTCAAGGACTTGACAGAGTACAGCATGTGATGTTAAATATGTACATCCTACATCTGAAGGGTCTCACTTTGTTTTCAAAATCATAAAGAATTAGCATTATGCTTAGCATATAGAGACAAAATATCAAATTCAATGAAGTGTCTTTCCAATCAGTCTCTTCCAGGATAGTTTCAAAATCTTCATATTTGGACACCATACAAATTTAACAAGAACAACTGTGTACATCTAACTGGCTTCCTGCCACAATGTACTTCACATTCCTAATGCCACTCCTAAAATTCAAACCCAACAGTCATTCTGCCCAATATACCACCCTCCTAGTATTTTGTAGTTCCTTCATTTGAAAAAGATCTTTTTTTGTTTAAGCCCACAATAAGTCTAAGTTGAACTTCCAATAGAGGCACACAAACGGCTTTTATTGCAATGGCTTAAGCACAGTCTGCACTGACAATGATGTCTAATAAACCTTAGGAATAGTTTTTAATTTGCTTTTCTATCTATCCTTGGTGGACACAAAGGTAAAATTTTGGTACCAAAAGCAAGAGTATGTAGCCATATACTTAACTATATTTCTTATTTCACAGCCAGTGGTCTGTGCAATGCAAAGTATAAAATACAGGGTCTTGCGCTGTTCTTCTCCCCCATAAGGTTTCTCCTGTATCTTTGGTGTTTTTAAAAAGGTATGCACTCAATTACCTCAAAATTTAGGACAACCACACTTGTCTGGACATCAATGATTCAGTTTGTAACAGTACACAGAAGTTACATTACATATGTTTGGACTGTTTTGTTTCATTGATTTATATAAATTTCTAACATATAATTTACTGAAGTAAAGCGCCAGACAGTGGTCATGTTCACTTAAAATTCTTTTTTTGATTGCCACTACATATTTTAAAACATACAGCCTGTGATAGGCTACACAAAGTAGGAAAAACAAATAGCCTGAAACTCAGTGCTAATAGTACTTATAAAAGTGCAGTGCTCCATATAGTCAGAAGCAAAATGACGACTAATACTTAAAGTGCTAGCTTTAAAGTTGGTTTGGTTCAGCATCCAAAACCTGGTTAGAACATGTACGGTAGTTAGGGACTAAATTAAAAAAAATAAATAAATAAAATAAAAAAAAAAGAGTAGAGAGCACTGAAATTGCACATGCCACACCAAAAGTGCTCCAAATTACATCATCATTAGAGATGCACAAAGCCACCGTTCAGCTAATGAACATATACAAGCAAGCATCGGACATCTTCTAGCTTACAATAAAGTACACTTCATAAACTTCATTAGCACAAACCAATTCAGAAAGAAAGGATCACAACTTACAAAAACAGAGTCTTTCAGAACATTTACAAATCTTTGCTACCACGATACTCAAAGTCAAGTGACAGCTTTCCTGGAAAGCCTGCCAAATGCCAGCAGCAGGCTTCACAAACGCTTTGACATGCAGTTCGCAGAGGAGTCACATTAGAGACGGTCTCCTTTTTCACGCTAGCTTACAGTTAGCCTATATATTTTCAGCTTTCTGAACAGGCATTAAACTTACATTGTCTCTTGACCACTGTAGCCGTGAAAAGACAATTAATGCAATAACAAGTTTATGAATGCAATCTTAATGAAATTCTTAGCATTAGCTCTTCATTTCTACAAAGGAAAGCATAGCCCATATGTTTTTTGATAAGCAGATATTTTCTTTAAGCTTCTAGCACTTCATACTATACAGCTGTGAGAAAGTGAGGACTTAAACAACATGAAGACAGTGTGACAAACACCAACATCCAAAACAACTGTGATACCCCCATGTAATTGCATGGATGATCTCTAGGAGTACTGCATTTTACACATTTTTTGGAGGTGGGTTGAAGAATACAGCATCCACCCAGGAAATCACTTTATTAGATATTCTGCAAATAAATGGTGTGTGAACATCACTGTGCACCAAAATGTATTTCATTTCGGTTCTTAATGCTTGCGTTATTGTTCCATGTAATCACTTTTGTCAAAGTAAAAGGTCTAAAACCATCTGAGGCAAGAATCTAAACATCAGTAGTCAAGATTGAAGAGAAACAAGTGTATAGTACGAGTTAACGGCTAGAATACCAGCCATTTAAATACATAAAAGATCCGCCACTCTTGTGTGGTCTGAGAAAGTAATCCGGAGAAGGAAAGGGGGGTATGAAAACACACAGTAGACTGGTATCATCACTTCTTACTTAGGGTGACCACATGTCCCAATTTTATATGGACAGTCCTGATATTTGGGGCTTTTAAAAAAAAAAAAATATGGGCTCCTATTACCCCCCCACCCCGTCCCAATTTTTCACACTTGCTATCTGGTCACCCTATTCTTACTAGTACAGATAAATATGAATGTTTTTTTTCTTACAGTTTGGCAATGCTCACGTAACTTGTCATGCCAATCAAGACTCAATGAATTGAACTGTAACATAACCCACTTATTCCTGTACATGGGTTTCAAACAATAGTACCGGCCTGCTGTATTTTAAAACAGAAAAAATGCAAATTGAAACTAAATGTAGAAATAAGAGTTTATTTAATAGATGCAGGGCTCAGAAAACTCTCCCCTCTAAGCCAAATGTAATTCAGTGCCTTGCCTCTGACTTCAAACTGTCAGCAGCTCCCGGTCCCTGGGAGGCTTTGCCGGGCTATGCAGACACAAAGGCTGATCCCTGGTCAGTAGCAACATCTTCTGTGGCAATGGCCTCACAAGGCTGGAACTACAGCTGCCTGTGACCTTCCCTTCTCAGGTGAAAGTCTGGCCTGGTCCCCACTAAGCCCCCACTTCGGACTAAGGTACACCAATTCAGCTACGTTATTAACGTAGCTGAATTGGCATACCTTAGTCCGAACTTACCGCGGGTCCAGATGCGGCAGGGAGGCTCCCCCGCTGAGCTGGAGTACCGGCGTTGACGGCGAGCACTTCCGGGATCGATTTATCGCGTCTTAACCAGACGCGATAAATCGATCCCAGAACATCGATTGCCTGCCGCCGGACCCTCCGGTGAGTGAAGACGTACCCTATGGGACACTACCATACCTGACTGTCCCATAGAGCTTTTGGGCTCTGGGGAATTCTGTGGCTTGAGAAAGAGATACATCATGCATGTGAAGGGGAGACATCCAGGGAGCCAGAGAAGGAAAGGTCTTAAAGATGTGTCCATGGCTGACTGCTCCCTTCTGGAGCCCAATCAGAAAGCAGGCCAAGGACTCTGCCAAAAGCCAAAACACAATTAGGGAGAAGCAAGAGCCCTCCATACAGTATGCGGAGACCACCACCTTCTTTTACACTTGGGAGAGGAACTCTTGCTGGCCCCAATGACCATCTCAGGGCCAACAAGGATTTTTTATTTAATAAAAAGCTATTTGCAGAGAGGGTCCCCCATGTGTCTTCCCTCCTGGAGCCAGGCAGCTGGTACAGCCCGAGCATTTTAGTAACTCTATGAGCTGTAGAGCCCCAGCAGGCAGAAGAAATGGCTGGATAGAACAAAAGCTGCTGCAGTGAGCTTGTTTACTTAAACTCTGCTCTGGAATGTATGGGTTTCCTTTCTGCCCACTGGTATTTATGGCCTCCTTGGACTTAATAGTTGTTATTTGTATTGCATGACATTTAGGAACCCCAATGGTGGTGCCCCACCGAGCTAGGCATCGTGCTGAGAGGGAATGGAAGGCAGTGCCTGTCCCAGAGAGCGTACAGCATTATGGACAATACAGTCCAAAAAGCCACAGATAATTTCCTTCTGGAACAGGCTTTTCATAGTCTTAAACCAACAAAAAAACACACCGAAGTCAGAGTCCCTTTCCTCTCATAGCTCTACGGTAGTGGTTTACAAACTGGGGTCTTCAGACTCTCTCTCTCTAAGATTCCCAAAGGGGTTCACACCTCCATTCAAAATTTTGTAGGCATCTGCAAAGGAAAAAAGTTGAAAACCACTGCTCTAAGGGAAAGCTCTCTCCCTCTCTCAGGGTTGCTTTACCAAGTACAGACACAATACACAGGGTTATTTTAGGAGCTCAATGTGTATGAAAAAGAGGTTACTCTTTACAGGTGAGGCTTTCTTAGAAGCCTAAGAGAGGTAGGCCCTGAACTCCTAGTGAATTTCAGTTGGTGTGAACGCAAATCACCATTGACTTATGTAAAGTATTCTGTGCAGCAAGCATCACTCATAACTGTAACAAGTGTTTAAAGGGATGCATCAAGCCATTGCAATCCAGGCTTACATACTCCACACTGAAATCGTTCTACAAAGTTCTTTATAAAAACATATTTGCAGCTGTGCCATAAAATCAGATTCAGTGATTTGCATTTTCTTCTACCATTCTCCCTTCTTAAAAAGAAAAATGTCTCTTGTGCCATGGTTAAAAATGCTAAACGTCTTACTAAGATATTACTCTGTGGTGGCACATCTGTGCTGTAGCTTGTAGTTTTCTGCAACTAATTACATGCCTGACACCCAGATTGTGGAGCTAGAAAAGGTCTCTCATCCACAGCAATCAGGATCACTTAGTAAGCCAGGTGCAATCAAATGATGTGTTTTAATACAACCAAACATGGTTGTCACATATTCAGGAACAAAGAAGGCAAGTCACACTTACAGGATGGGGGACTGTATTCTGGAAAGCACTTAAAAGTTAGAGAGGGCAAGAGCCCAACAGGACTAAAGAGGGCTAATGCAACTCTTGGATGTATAGACAAGAGAATACCGAATTGGAGATGGGAAGTGTTATTACCTATGTATACAGCATTAGTAAGCCCACAACTGGGCTACTGTGTCCAGTCCTGGCATCCAGACTTCAAAAAGAAGATGAATAAATCAGAGAGGATTCTAATAAAAGATACAAAAATACTTTGACCTGGAAAATCTGCATTGCAGTGAGAGACTAAAGGGATTTAATCTATTTAGGTTATCAAAGAGAAAGTTAAGAGGAAACTTAATCTGTGTAGGTTAAGGCTACTTAATATCAAACATCTTTTTTTCTGTGTAAATACTTGGACTATGATTGAGGTATAACAAAATCCACCGTCTGGAAGCTGAAGTTAGGAAAAATGCAAATTGGAAACAAAATGGAACTTCACAGTACGGATAAACTATTGGACAGTGGAGGACTTGGCTCCTCATCTTTAAAGTAGCAAGACGTTTATACTCCTGGAGTTTATTTTTTAAAAACCATCACAGCTGGAACTGAGCTTGGTCTAAAAGAGAAAAATAAAGCATTGTAAAATGCCTTTGCTCGAGTTGGAATGGGCTGTGTAGTAGGAAAATAGTTCCTTTCCTCACTGCATTTGACCCACAATGTACAGCAGTTCTTTCATTATAATCCAGAGATCTGATTTTTCAAAAACTTTGCCATCCTCTTGCCTTCACTGAGTTGTGTGCATGCTCAATGCCTTTGAAAATCAAATATAAATATTTAGTGTCTAATAAAACCACAAGCCATTCAGGGAATATATTCACTCTTAACTGTACCATATGTTTACACACACATGTGAAGATATCCATGCGACAGATTAATTTTTCTTTATGGCTGTGCAGTTTATCACCTCAGACTGCCTCTCCTACTTTACTCACTAATTATTTCCCTGAGGAATCATTCTAATATATCAACCCCTTGGGCAGCCTCACACAGCAACCATTTAAAATAAGTCAGCCTGCCATAGAAATATTTCCTTCTTTCCCCCCGCCCCCAATAGTTGCACCTGCCCAAGACTCAGGGGAATGATCAATTTTCTATACTTAAAATGCTACTTTAAATGGTGTTGAAGCCTTCTAGAGTGAGAAGCAAGTGCTGCCCTCCCGCCTGACCAATTGGGAAGCTGGAATCTCCCATTTCCAGGGTTATAAACCTCCCCTTTCAAGACCTGCAGGGCTGGGAGATGATTGACTTTAAACTCATGACATTTTATGTGTAGATGAGCTATTTAGAGTAGTCAGAGGTTTTATGGCTCCATCTGAGCCCTGCACTTTTAGATATATGGAAATTATGTCACCCAGCATTTGGACATGGAACGATATAAAACCAACCCCGATATAATTTTTAAATATTAATTAAAACATTTCCACAATACTTGTATACATTGTGGCATATATGAAATAGATGGTGATGTGGTATAAAGGTTGTAACTGGCACTCATTTAAGTTGATCGGCATAATTCAGATGTTGCTTTACCACTAAGGTCATCCCCAGTCCAGACTGTTTCAGTGGTGAGGCAAGTGATTCCTACATAAAGCATATTGTAGAGTGTACAGGGATTTTAGATCCTTATGCATGAAGGACATAATAAAAATGTAAGACATAAGCTTATGAGTGATTATGGGGCCATTTTAATTACATGCAATTTACCGCTATGAAAAAATGTTTCTTGTAGTGTAAAGATGTCACATGAAGAGGTAATTATCCATCCTGTCTAGTCCTAGCAGGTTTCTGTTTGAAGAAGTTTATTTACAAAATGTAAATATCTGTGCCTTGATGCAGTCATTACAGCCATTGAACTTGGGCCCAATCTTGCAAACCTTCACCATGGATTTCATTAGCAATTCTACGGGCAGAGGGCTTGCGGGATGGAGCCCTTAATCCATCTTCAGAATGGCAATGCCTCATTGATCCTGAATGGACTGTACTCTAGTGTATACTTTGTCTCTGAACTTTTGAACTGTTTCAACTTCAAGTACGGTAAATCAAATATGTTTGATTCAACTGATGCTAGTGGTCAAATGCAACATTTAGTATCGCTACAATGTATCACTTTGACATTCAGAATTTCAGTTTAGAGAATAAAAAAATAAAATGTGCACTAGAAAATCACTTTTAGATGTTCTTAATAAGCAAGTGCCAGCTATGCTAAAAATAAGTAAAATTCTAAAGCTGGCTTGTAATTTTTTCATTTTTATTTGCAGCAAAGTTTAAATACTACATGACAAATGTAGCATTTTGTAGCTATACAAATATAACCGTCATGAAGGCCAAAACAAACAAAAAAATGACCATTTTTATACATGGTTCAGAAAATCAGTAATGGATGAAAAATGAATCTTTCCAGTAGTTCTGCAGAAAAGAATGGCACTCAAAGCACCGAAAACGATGTCTTTCCATACACTGTCTAGGAAGCAGTGGAAGAGGCAATAACAGCACACAAGCTTCTGCCATGATGATACCCAATATTCATCTTCATGTCTTGAACACACCCAGGAATGTTGGTGCAGTTATTAATAACTTATTTACAAAGTTGATGGAACAGTCCTATTTCAGTTAATGCCTCCTTGACTTTGTAAACACACGCATCTTGGTCAGAGACCAAGGACCTATCTAGTGTCCTAGAGTACAGCTGTCCCAGTGAAGGACAGATTCAATCACTGGAACCCAGGAATCATCATTGCTAGGTGGCTCTGTGGACACTACCAACCATCAACTCACTACTGCTGTATGGTCTGGGGCAATGGTGACTCCAAGGGTATATACTTACCTCCAGGTTCAGCGGTAAGCAATCGATCTTCTGGGATCGATTTATCGCGTCTTGTCTAGACACGATAAATCGATCCCGGAAGTGCTCGCTGTCAACACCGGTACTCCTGCTCCACGAGAGGAGTATGCAGAGTCGACGGGGGAGCCTGCCTGCCGCGTGTGGACACGCGGTAAGTACCTTGTAGTTTGAACTAAGATACTTCGACTTCAGCTATGTTATTCACGTAGCTGAAGTTGCATATCTTAGTTCGAACTGGGGGGTTAGTGTGGACCAGCCCTAGGTCACAGCAATCATCCAAGCACACTTGAAGTGCATTTTCTCCCAAGTTCAGAGCCTTCGTTCTCACTTTTTCTGATACAGGAGGTATTTTATGCCTGCTAAGTGCATCTCATCTCAGTCAGAGCAGTTTCAGGCTGAAAAATATATTCTCAGTTCTTGTACATATTCTCTGGTCTTTTCTATAGACAGATATTTGTGCTAGATATTTAGATTTGCCTCCAATGCTAGGAGACACATTCTTGAGGTGCTTGGTGGCAGCTAAATGATATCAGTACTTTGTACTTATAGTGACTTTCACCTGATGATCTTAAAGCATTTTATGATTATTAATTAAGCTACAACGATGGGGGGAGTAGATAAAGGTTAGAGAGAGATCATTTTACCTACTGCCAAAATGCTGCAACTTCTAGGATTGAATGCAGCAGCTGCTTAACAGCACGATAGCGCTACACAGAAGTATAGTGCAGATGCAATTTTATGTAATTGAAATTGCAGGGGGAATTAATTAGGCAAAATATAAATCACCTGAAATTTAGCCAGGACACAGGGGCTAATCTTTGACAATGGTAAGTCATCAGGAGGTAGAACCTTCAGAAACACAGCCCTCCGACACAACGTTGACGTGAACGGCTCTCACCAATGATTAGAACATTGGTTGAGGACTGACGCAGAGATAAGTGACAACTATTTCATCACAACCACTTCTTGTACCTTGTAGATAGTTCTCAGAGGTCTCCCACCAAATGACTAACGTTGGCCAAATTGTTCTTCATGTGTGAAATCTGATAGGAAGCGTGGTGCTGTGGGTAAGGCAACTCTGTTCCTTGCCCATGGTGACAAAGGAAGCAATCTCCATGTACCTCAGTTCCCATCTGTAAAATGGGGATGGTCCTTCCTTTTCCCCATACCCTTTGTCCATCTTGCCCATTTAGGCTGTAAACTCTTCAGGGCAAGGACTGACTCTCACAATGTGCATGTACAGTACCTACCACAATGGGACCCTGATCTCACTTGGGGCCTCTAGGTGGTACTAGAAGGCACAAAATGGTCTGGCTATGGGACATTTTGCATGACAAAGCAAAGTCTTCTTAGTGGTGCATTAAGTCCTGTCACTCTTATATTGGCCAACTGGCATTATGAACCAAAATATTTAACTGCTCTAATTTGATGCAGTAGTTTTAAAAATTCATGCCACGTCTACTCATAAGATGTTACATACAATGCTGGTAACATGCTCCAGACTGCCACGTCTTGCACAATATACTAGTCCTCCTTCATGAAAGTTTAGGAGACCATTTGCATGAGATCAATGATGACACAGTGGCAAGAAGGTTAATGTATAAAAACAGGGGAGTAGTGAGTAGGAATAGGGACATGATTTTTGCCTTGTATATGGCATTGGTGAGACTGATGCTGGACACTGCATTCAGTTCTAGTGGCCACATATTAAAATGTTGAAAAAGTGGAGAGGGTGCAGAAAGGAGCCAGAAAAATGATTTGAAGGATGAAAACGAGAAGGACAGGGAATTCCATTTGTTAAGCTTATCAGAAGGAAGTCTGAGGGGAGACTGGATCAAGAACCAATGGGTGAAAGACAGACCTATTCAAAGCAGAAATAAGGCACAAGTTTCTTTACCACTAACCATTAGAACAAGCTACCAAGGAAAGTCATGGACTCTCCATGTCTTTATGTTTTCAGATAAAAGCTGGATGCCTTTTTGAAGATCTGCTTTAGTGAAATAAGTTACTGGGATCAATACGGGGTAACTTGGTGAAATTCTCTGGCCTGCAATATACAGATCAGACTAGATGATCTAATGCTCTTTTCTGGCCTTAAAAAGCTATGAAGCTACGGTAAAAGTATACTACTACTGAGCCTGTATGTTGTGGTGCACACTGTCAAAGTGCTATACAAACATTACTAAAAAATGTGATTTGTAGAACACAGAATCTTGTCTGGAAATTTCACTGTGTGCTAGCATAATCCCTGTGCTAGCAGCAAAAGGCTGAGTGTGCAGAATTTGCAAAGTAACAGTCTCACATTAACCAGGTCTTAAGATATAGGATAATCTCCATGATGAACTAGGTTAAGTAAGGTTTGCCAAGGAATCAAACAAACAATAAGGAAATCTATCAAGCCCTGGACTTGAAATAGACTACAAACATATGACACACTGGATGAGATAGTCATATAGGATATGTAACCATATTCTATTGTGGAGGATATAAAGATGCTTATATGCAAAACTTGCGCCTAAAACTGTCATTTTCAGATTAGAAGCCAACCTCTGCAATAGCTTCTGCCAGGCTCATCACTGAAGCACTAGTATATCATGTTCGCTAGGGCCCCATTCCCTCCCATTTCTTTATTTACACAGACTTTACAGACATGTTGGGGGTTCCCTTGAGCTCAGAGCCCCAGTACAACGGTCCTCCTTTTTTCCCCTTGTCAGCAGGGCCAGCGCTAGGCACCAGCAAACCAAGCACGTGCTTGGGGCGGCACAATTTCAGGGGCAGAATTCCTGTGCTCCCGGAGGGTTTTTTTATTTTATTTTTTTGCTTCGGAAGTTGCGCTCCCGGAGGTGGTTTTTTTTTTTTTTTTTTTTGGCGCTTGGGGCAGCAAAAAACCTAGAGCCGGCCCTGCTTGTCGGCCATGGCTTCAACTCAGATGTTTGCTGAGTGGTTGATAAATAATGCCAACAGAGGTGATGGTGAAGTAAAACCTATCAAGAAGTCATGGAGAATGCAAGACTGTGGAGATGCTGAGACAAAAGTGCAGAGGAACTGCAGTCTCCTTTCCATAATCTCTGAAGATATGCAGAGCTGGGCATCTTTTATAGAGCCATGCATTCTGGCAACTCATATAGAATGGCAGAAGCAGAATTCTATCATTTGACAAACCTTGTTCCTATCAGAAGGGCTTTTACTGGAACTCCACTGAACAGGACCTATTCAGTTCTGAGGATATCTGTTCAGATCATCCCTGTCAACCATCTCCAGAGAATTTAAGGATTTGGGAGAAAATATGCAGTTGCCACCAATACATCTTAAACATAACGGTTTCTGTTGACTGCAGAGTGAATTTCACTTAAGCCCTAGTGACTGTAGTCATCATTATGGATTATTACTGATGTAATCAAGTAAGAATCCTTGATTTTCCTCTCATACATTGTAGTTAGGAGTTGAAAAATCCACCTGCTTATTTGCATCTGTCAACTAGATAGCTTTCCCCACTCAACGGAGAGGCTAGGCTGCAAAATCTAAACTTTAAATTAAAAAAAAGTCTAGTCCCTTTGTTGAGAAGAACTCCTAGACGTGAAGTGATGCAGTTTCTGAGCTATGGAAGCAAATGGGTGCAGTGCCTGTGCTGCTGCCCACCGCTGTCTCAACCAGTAGCAGTATGAAAATAACAAGACAATGAACAGTTTCACAGGAATCATCTGTGGGAAAGCAACAAAAGCAGGCACTAAAGGTACTCATGGAATGACAGGAAACACTCAGAAGGCTGGGGGAGAGGAGGAGTGGAGAATCCCTGGGGGGCCAAGGTAAGGGCAGAGGAATGAAGCCATCAACTGCAGCATCCAAAATGGTTGGGGAGCGACAGAAGCCCAGCAAGGATGAACTGCCTTTGTCAGAAGGCTCTTGGGGGAGGTTAGAGAGACTCCTCTCTTGTCCAACATATAAAGGAGAGTAGGACAGGAGCTTCAAGTTTATCAGACACCTCTGAGCTGGAGGTGGATATGAAAGAAACAGCCCCAAAGAAGAGTACAGGGATAGCATGCTAGGAATCTTAGCACTCTCCCTGTTCCCAGCAACTAGGAGCAAAGGTTAGGCTTCCTGCTGGAATACCACCCTTGGACCTCATTGCTTTCCCTCCCTAAAATTTTTATTGCCTCCTTACTCCTCCTCCTCCTTGAGAAATACTCCAGAGAAACCAAAATAAAGGAATAAAAGTTGTAATTGGAAATACATTCTATGTGAGCTCTGAACAAAGTGAGATGCCATCTATACAAGCTTTGGAAGCCTTGATACCACAAACTGGCTTTACAAGAGAATGTTACCTGAATATTTAAAATTTAAGGAATCAATTGAATTTATGGTAAGTGATTTAAAAGCTACTGGGAATTTTTATTAAGAACGAAGGCCATAAATTAATGTAAGTTCTAGACTATATTTACACTCCACTAGCAATTTCTCTACAAGTTCTGAATGAAGTGAACACAAAATATATAAACTCATCAGGTAACCTATCCAAAAGGCAGCACTACAGTACGGAAATGAAATCACTGAGACAAACAACAAAGGTGTCCCAACAGCCACTGCCAGTCACAAATCAACAACTTGAGACACACACTTCTAAGGGAGAAACAAAGGTGTACTTCTGAAGAATAAACATTCCAAAAGTCAGCTCTTTTCACTGGAAGAAAACAGGTCATAATGTTGCCAAGTTGTGGGTGAGAAGTGAATCTGCAAACAGACAATATTTCCTAGCAAGACCCAAGAATAGACTTTGGAGGTACAGGTCTCAGAACACTGACTTAGGCATAACAAAGACATCAAATCGAGCAAGTGAAACTGAAGTTCTAACCCCAGCCAGGACTTGGGAGAATTCATTAGGCATACCAAGAGGACCAATGGTTTGTTCACACATAAATAACTTTTTTTTAGCCCTAACAAAAACGCACTCTGGGCCTACCTGAGAAAGGAAAGACTGGTACTATGACAACTACAAAGGACTGATTTTCAAGGAACAGTAACTTCTCTTCAAAGCGTTTATTTCTAAGTCAGGTTTATGCATTTACAGAAAAGTCCAACTGGAACACTGAACCACTCAAATGAAATAATAGGTTTTTTATTTTATTTTATATATATATATATATATATATAAAAACAAACTGTTAGCAGCAATAGAAATGAGCTGCTGCCATCAGCATGGTGATTGGAACAAAGAAGATAAGTGCATTAGAAAAAACTAATTTTTCCTTTTCTTTCTTGTTTCTCCTTTATCTCCTGCAAAGGAATTTTTTGTATTTTATTAAGTGCTTCTAAAATTTCATGTTTCCTTTTTCATGTTGGAATAGTTCAGGAATTTTCAGTTAGCTAGTTAAGATATTTTTATATAATTATGGTCAGTGTACTAACAACATGATTCAAAACAAGAGAAAACTTTTTAAAAGGATAAAATTGTTGCACCAAGTTAACATTTTTATGGGTACAGCATTTAAAGAGAACAATTTAGTTAAATGTCTTGGTTTGCTACAGGGACAATTACTCAGTAATTTTACTTTAACGCAATGAATTTTCTTTAAAAACAAATTCACCCTTTTTGGGAGGTTAGGGCCTCATTTAAAAATATTTAGTTACATTATTGTAGCTTTTTTTGATGCACTGAAAACAAATTATTTTAAACAGGTCTATTTTGTTAACAAGTATACATTGAAACAAGGTTCCTTTGTGCGCCTTAATTTTTAGTAGGTGAATCTCACGTCGTCTGAATAAATTCCAAAATCGGTGACCTTTTGTACAAAATGAATAAACTGACGTGTCTGATATGCAAACAGTCCACTGGAACTTGGAGAGAAGCCCATTTTTAACAAGTAATGCATTAGGAGATTAGAAGATAAAGGAGAACAGCTCATTGAACATGATTGGCAAGCAAAGGAATCCAAGCGCTGCTGCAGACATTAGAGTAGAGAAGAGCTGCACAATCAGATGTCACCTTATAGCAGAGACTGACTGCTGAAGCTAATAGGGGCGTGCAAACCTTTTCAATTTAATTGAGACGGTCTTCTATGTAATGTTTAAACTGGTGAAAGTTTCAGAAAGACATTCTGCTCCTCAGGCACAATGGAGCTGTCTGGGTGAAGCTCATCTGTGCAGGAGACAGAGCTTTCTTGGGGCCATTCCAAGGCTGTGGAATAAAATTCCCCAGCAGGTACCACAAACCTCAACCACCTCCACTACTAGTATAAGGTGCACTTCTTCATCCTACCTTCTCTGATATAAATATCCAGGTTACTATGTGTACATTAAAAATACAAAACATTATACTGCACATACAGCCGGGGACAGGAGGAGAGAAAGAACAATCCTCATGTGACAGATGCAGTCACATGCTTAAATGCACGTCTGAAAGGCACTCAAATATTATGGTGATGATGGCAGTATCAAATAGAAGGAAATTTTATCTAATTTTATCTGCATTACATTATCACATTACCTTGCTTTACACAGACTGGATGAAAATTTGACTGAGGAGAATCCAATCAGCTTTTCAACACAGTTAGATTTTCTGGGAGGTTGAATTACAACCCCACCAAAAAATCACCCCCCCAATTCAAATAAAAAAATTCCTCACCTCATTGGATGGGCACTTGATTGTCAGGAGTCTTAGATGCAAGTTATTGGAGATGAAATTGTATGAAGCTCTGCACAGAAAAGAGTATCTCCAAAGAGGTCATTAAAGGCAGTGTTTCCCCCAAAGTAGTTACAAAGAGTGGGTCTGCTTGGCATAACCACCCCCATGCCACCATATTTTCCAATCAACTGTTGGCTATTCTGGGTTACACATTAAACATGCTGCAAAATGAAACGCGCGCACACACACACACACACACTTTTTGAACAAGCAGCATAACACAGTATATCACTGGAGACCCAGCAAGCAGGGGCAGCTCTAGCTTTTTTGCCACCCCAAGCCCCCCTAGCCTGACTGCCAGTCCCTGCGAGGGGGGCAGTCAGGCTGCCTTTGGCGGCATGCCTGCGGGAGGTTCCTGGTCCCGTGGATTTGGTGGTATGCCTGCGGGAGGTCCGCCGGTCCCGCGGCTTCGGCGTACCTGCCGCTGAATCCGCAGGACCGGCGGACCTCCCACAGGCATGCCGCTGAAGGTAGCCTGACTTGGAGCGCTGGTGCCTGGAGCCGCCGCTGCCAGCAAGAGTTGCCTAAAGCAGACTTTTGGAAGAAGCAGAGACTCAACTGTAAAGTTGGAAAGATAATGGGTGAAATCCTGGCCACACTGAAGCTTATGTCAAAACTCCATTAACTTCTGTGGAAGCCAGGATTTCATCCAAGGAGATCAATGTATATTGCTTCCAATTTTCAATCAGATCAGCCTGTAGTATGGTCACTTTGAAAATGCTGAATTAGCTACAACAATATTCTTAAAGAAAAATCATTGTTTGCTGGTCTGTCAGAAAAGAATTTTTTTTCCCCTCCCAATCAAAAACCTTGGTTTAATGTTAGATGCCTTTTTAAGGCTCCTGACAATCAAGATATCACATTCCTAACTGCAAGCAGCTCAAAGACAGAGGAGTATGCCTGAGGGAACAACGACAACAACAACAAAAATGCACAGGTCAATCTACAGCAAGCAGAGAAAATTGTTAGATGCAAGTTATTTGATGAAATTGTATGAAGCTCTGCACAGAAAAGAGTATCTCCAAAGAGGTCATTAAAGGCAGTGTTTCCCCCAAAGTAGTTACAAAGAGTGGGTCTGCTTGGCATAACCACCCCCACGCCACCATGTTTTCCAATCAACTGCTGGCTATTCTGTGTTACACGTGAAACATGCCGCAAAATGAAACTATAGTAAGATAGATCATGAACACGCAGCGTGCAGCCCTATTGCACCCACATAAAAATTGAACCTAAAATTGTGAATATTTAGACCCCAACATTTTCCCTTTGTTTTAAAGCAAGGCTTTTATTAAGTTGGGATGATTATGGGTTTATTTGTATGCTGTTTCTATAGTGTAAGATCAGACCAGCAGAACGTGGAAGAGTTGAATTAGCCAATGTTGTCTGCTTGGGAACTTTTTTCTCTTATGACCAGCAGCTGTGAAACTAGAGAAGTTGCAAGCTGGGGGTCTCAGAAGTGAATGCTTCAGTTTTAACTTTTATACTAGCCTTGCATTTTTTAGTTATTTTTGAAAAATTGTAAATATATTTTTGCAAGATGGTACTAAAAAAGAATCTTGGTGGATCTCATGACCAAGAACAGCTGATGTTAATGGACCCCGTCTGTCTGTATCTCAGAATGGGTTTGGCTCCTACACCTATTGAAATCAATGGCAAAGCTCCCCATAACCTTAATGGTGCAGATTCAAGGGCAGAGTTTGTGGCTCTGCCGAGTGACTGATTGGCCATACATTGGCAGCTCTACTGACCTTGCAGAATTTCCAGGCCAACAGGTAACTGAAATGGGGAGATTCTTCACTTCATAAAACTGATCTAACCAAAAACCAATGGATGATGCCAGTAACATGAGAGGGGAAGTGCCCCATTACAAGTTGCCAATGAATTCCCGAAGAGTAGGTATGTGGGGAGAAGCAAACCAGGCCACCATCTTAAAAAATGATGGAAAAAAGTGCAACTGTTGCTTCTAGATTATGGGCAATGTGATGCCACCACACCTGACAAGAAAGCCTGTGATTTCTTCATCCCCAGGCCTGGCCACCAAAGGGTAGTACTCCAACAGCTTGGGACCTCTAAGATTTAATACCTACAAGCAAGCAGCTTCTAGCCAGCAAGCAAGTCTGTCAACATTAACCAGCTGAGACAAGAAAACAACAGGCTAATCTTTTCAACAGCAGTATTAGCCTCTTCCAAACCTGAATGAAAACTCAAGAGTTGCAACCACCATCTTGGCCAAGTATGAACCTTTTTTGCCCTTCAGATTACTAAATTACTATATAGTTTACTCCCCAGTCTCAATAATCTAGAATGTTTTGGCATACATGAGGAGGTCTATATTAAAAAAAAAAAAAATCCTCACACATCTTTACATTCTCCCTAGAAATTGCATTGACACAAACATTTACCCTCTACCTTCCTTTATATGCTGGAGGGATTCTGTGATGTCTTGAAAATACAACTTATCCAACCAAATTATTTCTGCAGTCAGATCATTGCCAGGTCCTCCATTAGTGGGATTTGGAAAGGCTGATTTACAAGAATAAATTTTTTCACCAAACGAAATACTCCTGATTAACACAAGACTTTCACTATCTGCGGAGGAGAGCA
Source organism: Trachemys scripta elegans (assembly GCF_013100865.1). Taxonomy (NCBI): domain Eukaryota; kingdom Metazoa; phylum Chordata; order Testudines; family Emydidae; genus Trachemys; species Trachemys scripta. The sequence continues at coordinate 8,967,204 of NC_048302.1, forward strand.
TACAGATAATACGGCACTGTAGCTTGAACTCACAAATGCTGGCACAATCTGCACGAGCTTCAAATAGTTAAAAATGGGGTTAAGTGAAAACATTTTGACACCCATAAGACAGCACGGTAAATTCAATACTTCATATCTGAAAACCATGGGGAGGAGCAACAGTTAGGAAAACTACAACCTTTTTTGTGCATTATAAATATAAAATAAAGGGAGCTAGACCCATATAATTAGCTTGCCTAACACCTTCAATAATAAGAGATTCTCGTAACCTTTTTTGAGAGGTTCTCACACCTCCATTGTTTGCAACAGGTCTTTGAAATTCAGCCAGAGAATACCCTTAGGCAAGAGAAGTGCCTTTTCTTTGTCCTATTAAGTTATGTTAAGAGATCTACATTGTTAAAAAGCACCATTTGCTGGCTGTGGTTTGTATTCCTCAGAAAAAAAATTGGCAGTTAAAAGAACGTTAATATTGAACAGTCGAGTGCTCAAAATGTAGGAAATACCAGAATTAAGGTTGCCTGTGCAACCTTAATTCAGCCCTCTTGTGCATATTCAGGTGAATGCAGTCTTTAATTCATAATCTCAGACTATTTTTTTCCCCAAAGAAGCTCTTCCACATTCAGTGCACAGAGTGTCTGGGAATGAGGCAGCTATCGTTTTTATACTCATCATTCCATGTATGACATCACGCCTATTTTATTGCACACATTCTAACCCTGCAATGAATATGGAATTAATAAATTCCTCTTGGAATTTTCTGTCAGTCACCACAGTAGTATCTGAGTGCTTTGCAAACATTAATGGATTTATCTTCACAACACCTCTGTAAGGTAGTAAGAGATTTTTTCCCATTTTACAAATGGGTAACTGAGGCACAGACAGAATAAAGCCAAAACTGTCAAGTGGCAACTAGCATGTGCAACCTTAATTCTGGCATTTCTTAACTTTTGAATACTTGACTTTGCAATCTTAACATTCTTGTACTGTAAATCTTTTTTAAAAAATATAGGCAATTCCATTTTTTTAAAACAATCAACAAATTCCATCTTTTGGAACCTTATTGACTCCCCGAGTTGGGTCAGCAGCGGGGCTGGGACTTTTAAATCCATCACACAGACCTCCACCACTTGGGCTAATGGAGTAACTGGTAGCAGCAGTAGGCTGTTATCTTCTATGCAGACTACAGCATTAGAGGGGAATGAGACACACACTTCGCAATGGGTTACATAACTGTTTAATGTTAGAAGAATGCTGGGTTCAAATTCCAAGTTTGAGAGACAGTGTGGTCTAGTGGTAACTGATCCTTCTGCTTCTATCCCTCCCATTCCCCTGCAGGCCGCTTCTGTTCCTGTCCTCCTCTGCTCCTCTTCAACAGAATGTGTTAAGAATGTAACTTGAGAAGTATTTGTATGGATTTAAGGTTGACCCCAAACACTGAGTGCATATATTGCTGGATATTTTAATCAATCAGTTACAGAGATCCTGTTGGGCCACCCCTCTGAGTGTAAATACATTTTTTTGCATTAACAATTAAATGTTTTCATAGTAAAGCAAAGCTTGCTATTTGCAATATGTACCGAACATATCTGATTTAATTAAAAAAAAAAAAAAACCTACTTGCTAGAATTTTTAGCATACTATTGAATATCGACATATTGTTAACATCCTGCCCTCCCAATCTTTCTCACACACTCTTCCTCCTCCCCCCTGGGGTGTTTGTGTATTTTTATAAATATTATATGGGGCGTGTGTGTGTGTGTGTGGAAAGCTTCAAAGTCAGAAGTCTTAGAGTAACTGATATGCACTACTTTTCTTCTCTTGGCTGAATCTATCCACTTTAAAGTTATCTTGTTTGTGATCCATATGGTGCATAGGTTGAAATTCATACTTACGCCATGAAACATCCCTCTGCCCACTGGGTGAATTTCACCCAGTGATTAAGAAGCCAATTTAATTGGCAGTATTTAAATTAACAACCCAAATCCATGAGCTGCATGATTTTCTGAGTTTAATATTAAATACAGGTAATGTAAGAGAGGTTTGATACATAGGTTTTAAAAATGTATTTGCAAAAGTTTAAAGGGGCATCTTTCTAGGTTGGTTTCACAACTGCCAGTTTCCATCGGAAAGAAGCCCGTCAAACAGGAAAAAGGAATAAGAATGTGTATCATAGAATGGATAAGAAAGGGCTGAAAAGATCAGAAATAAACTTACTGTAAAAAAGTCTTGATTCTAACAAATTAAAAAACATGACAGGCTTTGGTTATATACTTAAAATTATTAAACAGTGCTTGGTAGAACTATTTAATTGTATTAACCACTGAAATGCTGTGTTTACATCAAACTGTTCTCAATGCTTCAAACTGATGCTTTGATAATCCTAGAAAATCAGCTGTTATTGATGCGGAGGCTTTTTTTTTTTTTTTAGCATTTTTTAAAACACTGATTTAATTTAGAACCTCTTATGAACTCAGCCAGGCACATTCTCTTACAGAGAAACTATGAGACCATAAACATGATGCATAGCACAAGATAAGAAAACGCTTTCAATGTTACTTGACTCCATGGCTAAATGTTTGCCCCAGCTGGGCACTGATGACCTTTCTTATGCCCATTAAATAGACAGTATTTGAACCGCAAATTGTTGATTCTGGGTAAAATCCTGGCCCCATTGATATCAGTGGCAAAAACTCCTGTTGACTTCACTAGGGCCAGGATGTCGTCTTTGTTATTCATTCAGCTGGCTATTTTATTCTATTCCAGAAGCTCCACCATTTCATTAAGTGGAATTCTATCAGAAACACACCCTTTCAGCTACGTTGTGTTTAATTTAACAGGTTTTGTAGTTTACCAAAAATTTTACTTGTTAAGTGTTCAAGTTACCCCAACAGATGGAACTTCAGGATAAACACTGGAACTCCAGCAGGGCTGTAAACCCTCCAGGATTGTCCCGGAGTCTCATTAGGTCATGTGATGAAACCTCCAGGAATACGGCCAACTAAAATTGGCAACCCTAAACTCCAGTGATAAAAGTTTGCTAGGTCTTGATATTTTTAAAATACTACTGTCCTGTACATGTATAAATACAGGTGGTACACAGACCTCCGGTGGGGTAAGGTTTTCATGAAAAGCACTTTGTTATAGAGAGAGCTGTTAATCCCATAATATTTAATAGGCTGTCACCAACATTTAGAGCTTCCACAGATTTGTATTTATTTATTTTTTTTAAAAACAGCTGGGCTAAAAGCCTGTTTTTAATATTTCAAAATACCTGATTCCAGGAATGTCCTGTCTCCTAACATGGATGTTTTTATTCTGTAACCCCACAAATTCTGCCATAAACAAACTCAGAAACTAGGATTTAATAGGGCTAATAGACTCCTAACATAATAATGAACTGCAAGCATTTGCCATGTAAAGAGAAACCAATAATCTTTACAAGAATTGTAGTCAGATGTAGGTTTTGGTTCTCTAAACAAACAAAAAAATCTAATGAGTAAATCTTATGCTACTGTCCAATAATCATACTTGCTTACTTTTCATTTTTTGTAGTACAATAAAATTTTAATGACTCCAGATGAAAGCAAAAGGACAATGAGACTACCTTAGATAGTATCAATAATGTAAAATAGCTATATCCATTGCTGAATTGAGAATACACAGTACAACTATAACTGCAGATTAAGGTCTCCAAATTCAAATACAACTTTTTGATACTGTAGTACCCAACTGCTCATAAAGACGGTATTCACAAATTGGTCCAATCCTGTTCCCACTGAAGTCATTAGAAAAATTCCCATCTGCCTCAATGGAATCAGGATATGGGACAAAACTTAAAGGCAAAAGAGCTACTATCAAAAATAATCATTTGATGGGCCCTAGTCTGCAATCCTTAGTCATGTGACTACTTGCACTGGGATTATGTCAGCTTCAGCAAAAGTTGCAGGACTAGGACTTCATTTGTATTTAAAATTGTGAATATGCCTATCCATGTATTTGACATGTACACTATTACAAATACATGCACACATATACTTGATCCGTAAATACTTTGCTGTAATTAATTCTAGGATTTCTGTTGATAGCATGTGTATATAAGAAAATACTTCAAGTTGTTTGTGGCTGGCATTTTATATGTAGTGTACTTTTTACATTTCTCACCTAACTAAAGAAAACTGTTCCAGATCTGAATGATTAAAAAGCATATAGAAAAGACAAGGTGATTTTTTAAAAGCCATGACACAGAAGGATTAAAATATTTTCACCTTAGAGGAAATAGCACAGAAAATAAAATACAAGATGGATAGTTTTTTTAGGACTTATTTTGTAGATTTCGTATATATTGTATTTACAGGAAACATATGTATGTACAGTTGCAATGGGACTATAGCCTGCTTACTAACTCATTTTCCACACGGTGAAAACACTGTACAGTAAAACCAAACCACAAAATAAATGCATTTCCACTGCACAAAATTACTCCACTTTTGGTTAAAAGGGTTGTCAGTCAAGCAAGCAACAGTTCTCCTCCCCATAGAGTTTAAGTCATTTTAATAGGCCACTGAAGAAAAAGGATGCAGCCATTTGACTAAAATACATTTAGCAGAAAAAGTACGTTAAAATTGGTTTTGGTAATTTCGTTTGAGCCTTTACACAAACAAACCTGTTTTAAACTCTTCTAGCAGCGTATTTGGGATTTTACATTTATCCTACCTAAAGATTTGGAGCATTTGGGGATTTAAAGACAGATTTGAAACACTATGGCAGCTAACAGTAAACCTGCATACAAAGCTGCCAGTAAAGCCTAAGACTACTTATTTCAGGAGACACCTTGAAATAAGTTTTTATTTTTTTTCCTCCTATTTTTCCTTCAGCTCTACTGAGAGTCATATACCATCCCCTTCTCCACCAAACTTCAAATAAATAATACATCAAAACATTTAAATGCAGAAATCTTAAAAGGGGTGCAATAAATAATATATGTAACAGCTCTCAGTGAAATAACACATTTAACCAAACTGTGTTCCAGGCAGAAACTGATTTTTAAGTCCCATCTTTAAACTGTGCACTTCAGATAAATATATTATTTCACTTTGAGCTACTGTGGATTTACAATATACACATATTGGATTTATACATATTAAATACACATATGAAGCACTTATGATAAAGAGCAGATTGCTAATATATTGAAGCACAGTTTCTTTCTGGATAAAGTACACACAGATCATTGATATTTATATTAAACGTGTATTTCAAGTTTTGTTGCATTAAAATAGATTCCCCACTCTCTTAGGTGCAGGAGTAAATATTGCTGCTTCTGAAAGTGCCTAATCAAGAATTTCTTTTAAGTTTGCTATGTTCTCTGTATTTCATGAAATTTGACAGTCTACTTGGTCACAGTTGGTGAGATGTCCTACATAGTGCCATGGTGGTGAACCTTACCATTCTAGTGCAGGTAACTTTCCAACTCTCCCATAGCACTATTACAACCAACAACATACTATATCTGTACTTTAACAAGAAAGAAAGTTTACACACTATGGCTGGAGTCAATACAAACTGGCTAGTTTCAATACCACAGAAGCCCACCTAATCCGCCCCACTCCTCCAAATCAACATTTCTGGGATTATGAGGGCTTCTGTGACAGCAAAGTGTCACAGAAAGCTAAGTGAGATGGAGTTACTGAACCCAGCTCTATAAAGATTATGAGTACAAAACATAGCTATACATTCATTACAAAATGTTTGGAGCCTGATCTTTCAGAGATGCTGAGCACCCACAACTCCATATAAAGTTAATGGGATTTGTGGATGCTACCTCGGGGGGTGGGGGGAAGGGGTAGGGGAGGGGAAGAGGGGGCGGTGGAAATCAGACTTGTGGTTTTGAAAGGATTTTTAATAGTGCCTGCCTTCTCTACCATACCATTGTAACTGGATCAAGTGATTACAACAGAGCTCTGACAGACGTGCATACAGGAGACCACCTCTTACAGATTTAGGCTATATATTACTGAAGCACATCCTACAAAACTAATAGCAGAAATGTGCTTCTATTATTTACAAAATATAAAGTGCATTATTATTTAATTATAGAACTGACAGACTTTCTGCCTGGACCACACAGCTTTAAAACAGAGGTGAGGGCTTTAATGTAAAATTCTCTCATGAGAACCTATTAATTCAAGAGATTCAGACTGATGCTTTTCACCCTGTCCTCTTAGAATTGTTTTTGGCCATGCTCTTTAGTGCAAACAAGCTTGTGTTCTTCTCAAGTTTAAGGGTCAGGCAGTTTTAGGGCTTAAAGAATGACCATCTATTTAGAATGCACTGGGAATTCAATATTCCTTTGTGTTATAATGGGCCCTTCTGCACATAAGCAGCATAATACTGCTGCTCTCTAAAGCTGGGAACACACTGCCAAAAATAATGAGGAACCCGTTTCCAAATGTAACCAATGTACGTTTGCATTGCTACATTTTGCGTTTGTTGGTGTTATGCTTGGATCATAGTATTTGCAATCAGTGCTTTACATGTCTATGGAAAACTAGTAGTCAGTGTTTTAACTGCAGATGGCTGGCTCAAGCGTCGTCCCAGATACTCAGGTGCGTATCACCGTGTGAGAGTAAGTGCACTAGCTGATTTTACAAAACACAAGGCAACACTTACCTGTGTATCAGAGCTGAGAATTGAGCTTGTTCAGCAGCCAGAAGGTACTGACTTCCTGGGGTAATAGTTACAATACATCAATGCATTTCTGAAGGCCAATTAATAAATACAGGAAACCTAATTATGAAGCAGTGATGCAAACTGATACCAGTCTATATCTTCACTGGAGCACTTTCAATAGCTAATATATAGTCTGGCTCTAATTCTCCAAAATGGCAACTTGATAGGAATAACAATGCCACTTTGCACTGGTTTGTTTTTTAAACCTGTGAAGGAAATGTATTTTTTAAATTACTAATTACTTGCACAATTAAAATATTTTTCTCCATTAAGAGCAAAAGAACACATGGAATGCAAGATTATCTGCATTGCACATATTACGTTGGAACAATTTCAATGAATGAGCTTTTTATATCGAGTGATACAAACATTATTTTAGACTAGAAGATGCTGAGTGTAGAGGGGAAAATCCACGAGAAGATGAGGTGCAAGGGGAGAAGTGAGCATAAAAAGGTTCTTACATTCATAGTTCCAGATTGCTGGAAGTTTTGACAAGTTCATCACTACTTTAGGCACTGTGATGGGCAGCAGCAATCAGTGAGATGGTAACTTAGGCATTGATGAATCATTCACTAATATTCTGCTATCAAGCCAACAATTGTTATTTCAGTATTTTTTTTTTTTTTTTTTAAGTACTTCACTATCCAATAGGAACCATTAGCTCTAGGACTTAGGTTATAACCTTCAATTGCTTGGTCATGGCCCAAATGGCCCATTAGCAATTCAAGTGACTAAATAAGAAAATTTTGCTTTGGATTAGAAAATATCTGAAACAGCAATCAATACATTAGTGATTAGTTTATGGTATTTTTTTGACACTAGGCCAACTGGTTGTTAGCTCTAAGGGAATCACCTAAAACAGTGAAATTAACTTCTTTACATTTTTCTTTTCTGTCACAGGCGTAACATGTTCCTAATAGTTCTTTGCTGACTTTGGTGCAAGCTTTTTTGTAGTTTGATCATTTTTAGCACCCAAACTAAAGGCCAGATTTTCACTTAATCCCCACATACAGTCCTTCTTGATATTACTAATGGTATATCAGATCAAAGACATGATAAGGTGTTTGAATTTAGTGTGGCCTTCAAGTGTGCAGGCAGATTAAAATTAAGACTGGGGACAATTTTGGGTTGCAGATAAGTGTGTTTAAACAGATTAAACTTTACTGTTCGGATTAAAAGATAGCACACTCAGCTACTTCATTAAAAAACATGATTTGGGTGGTGATAAATTTCTGTAGATATACAGTAGCACTTAAAAAAAAACAACACATAAAAAAGGTAGGCAAAATGGAGTCTCTAAGCAAGGGATTTATAGCCCAATCCAACTCCCATTGATTTCAGTGAGAGATGAACTGGCCCCTAAATGCTGAAAAATTTCTTCATAAAAATAAATCTGTTTTTGCTTTGAGATCCAAAAGCATTTAGAATATTCTATGTCCCCTTTCTAACTCAACCCTCCTGAACAGATAATGCTACACATTTCCCCTCCAGGCAGAGTATTTGGATTTCAAGGCAGCAATCTGTGGGAACTTGTAGCTCCATAGTCTTCAAGGGGACTTCACGCAGGCCTAACAGTCTGGCCACGTGAATCAAATTGCAGGATCATGGCCCCAGCTTTAACATGGTGGGGAAGGAGTGATGGAGGTGGGGGCATAGATATTATCTTGGAATACTAAAACCTATAAAAATAATAATTTTTAATGGAAATGCTGGCACAGCTTTAGCCATTGCATTGTAAATGCGCTACCAATAAGTGTGAAATTAGAGAAGCATTTTTATACCAATTAAGTGGTGCACCAAACTCTCCCAAAGGTTTTTCCTCAAAGTAGAAGGACAAAACCAGAAGCTATCCTCATACTTTTAACATCATACCTGTGTTACTCATACAATTGGGAGAAAACCCTGAAAACCCACTTGCAACAAACATTCAGCCACCAAAATGCCCACTTCCCAGCTCCTTGCTAGAGCCCCCCAAACTACCAACAATATAAAAATAGTTTTTTGAAATTTTGAGAGCACATAAAAAATCCTCAACCTTACATGATGTAATATGTAGATGAAGAATGGATTATTTTCATTAATTTGGGATAACCCATCACAATTAAAACACTGCTTTACTTTTCTGTGGCACTCGAATTTTTTGGTTACCACAGAATAATTAAGCTAAGAAATTAATATTCCACTCTTTGACAATCCCTTATAAAGGCTTGACCTGCTATCGAGATTTTATCCATAAAGAACATTGCTTAAAATTCAGTAATTAGTGAACACTGATTTAAAATGTCTACCTTTCCTCGTATAAGTAGATAAAATGCATACAAAGTCAATTTTTGTGGTAAATGACCTGTAGTTAAGCTTTTCAGATTTTAACTCAGCATGGACAATATTCAGTTCTGGAAAACCCGTCATAAGCAGAAACCAATACTTTTCAGCATAAGGTACGTCTGGCTTTTTTGTATCATGTTCTAGTGCAACACAAGCCTTACCTATACTATTTAAAGGTCAGAATGTCAGATTTTTGTGCTGATATGCATACTTTCATAGTCTTCAATACTTGAAACAGCTGATTCATTTAGATTTGGGAGGCTGATATTCCCATAGGAATTAGAGAGATGTGTTGGGTGTCATTTAACATAACCAGACTTCAGAAGTATTATATACTGGAGTTATTACTAACAGGAAAAGGATTTACAAAAAATGGGGGGCAACTTCTTCAAACTACTAAATATTCAAACTACCTCTAGCCAATTTATGGTTTTCTGTTTTGCCTGACGACCAGTTCAAACGCACTCTATTCCAGACCCTCTTGCTCTTCACCACTGTCACCTGTGACATCCATTCTTTTCTCTTTATGGCTGTTGTAAATTCTCCTCATTTCTTCTTCATATTTGATAAAGTTTTCCCCAAACCTTGTCCACGCTTTATACGGGACAGTGATGGTGTTACGGTAAGGTGGTCTCACCTCACTTACCTTCAAAAAAATGCCATACCTGTTAGATCCCACATCAAAGTAGAACCGCTTATTGTCCACCCTGAAGGAAGTCCCCTCTGGAAGCTCAAGGGGTTCATCACCCCCACCTCTTCGTTCTTCTATATCTCCCTCCCCATATTCTTCAATTAGCTGGACCAAAGCATCCCTGAATTCAATCATCCCTTGGGCTGGAAGGACAATAGTCTGTTCCTGTCCCAAATTGTGGCCAAAATAACCTATCATGCCCGGTCCTCTAATCATGGTTTGTCTAATCCTTAAGAAACGCCCACGTTGATTCTCCTTCAGGTCTAGATAATACTTCCTGTTGTCTCTTTCTATATACTCAGTTTTCAGGACACTGTGAGGATGCTCTTCGGATTCAACAGATGCTGGAGGCGAAGGCAGATGATGCTGTTGCCGCCTTCTCAAATCTTGATCTTTGCCATTACTGTGTTCATGTCTATGACTCTGGCTGCCTTTGAGGCCCAAATGGGCATAGTGCTCTATGAAATCTCCCAGATAATCCTTCAGCTCAGCAGCCACAGACAAGGAAAGAGTCAGTTTGCTTTTCCTGATATTTTCCTGCCTGCCTCTTCCTATCCAGACCTCCGCTATCTTCAGGAAGCGGCCTCGGGAACTCTGCTTCACATCCAGATAAAATCGCTTTTTCTGGATGTCCACCCTTTTGGAGGCTAGCTCCTGGATCTCCATGCAGCCCCCCTGAGAGGAGGCAGGATAGTGATACTGCTGTTGAGACTGGGAGTAAATGCTCCTGTGCAGGCTGGAGCCCCCCACACTCCTTCCTCCTGCTCCTCCTCCTCCTCTCCCTCTCTCCATCTTTACCAGTCAGCTGGAAATAACAAATATATAACAGACACAGACCATAATATCAGTGTCAGGAACCTGCGCTGCTTCTCAACATATCTCTGCTCAGTGTTACTTTCCCCACAAAGATGCTTGTACCCCGGGCTCCTACCATGACACTCCGCAACATGGGAAGAGATCCCAATCTCCGTGACTGCTTCTATACTTCCACTTTGTGTGTCACCCTCAAACTTCTCCAATAACCATCCCGTCACAGCCCCCATCACAACTACCCTCCCACCAGCAGCCACCCCACAACGCCCCTCCCCTGATAATCATCCCCATAACCCCGTTTCTGTCACGCTCCCCCTGTCTAGTCTAACTGTCTACCCATAGTGCCACTAATCTCCATCATTACAGCCCCCAGGACTGGGGGATTCCCCAGGAGACTGGGTGTCACTGGCATAGCACCTCTCTACTGCCACACAGTCCTCTGCAATTCCACCCCCGTCTTACCACTCTACTGCCCTCTAGTTTGTCCCTGGATGCAGCCCTCAGTAAACCCCCATTTCTCCCAGTGATGGGGGCCCCAACCACCCAACAGACATGGTACGGCAGACCAGCCCCCCAGTGACCCCCTTCCCCCAGCCTGCAGCACCCCACTGAACCCCCACTCCCCATGACTCCCTCCTCAAGGCTGTAGTGCTCCACTGAACCCCCACTCCTGTGACCCCTACCCTACACGGCAGCCCCACCGAACCCCCACTCCCCATGACCCCCTTCCCCACACAGCAGCCCCCCACTGAACCCCCACTCCCCATGACCCCCTTCCCCACACCGCAGCCCCCCACTGAACCCCCACTCCCCATAACCCCCTCCCCCACACCGCAGCCCCCCACTGAACCCCCACTCCCCGTGACCCCCTCCCCCACACTGCAGCCCCCCACTGAACCCCCACTCCCCGTGACCCCCTCCCTCACCCCACAGCCCCCGTTGCTAGGCGAAGGGGGACACTTACTCCATTACTGCAATTGCCCTTCACCAACCGCCGCCGCCGGCCGCCGCGCACAGTCCCGCCCGGAACCGGGAAGGAGCATCCCCCGCCGCCGACTCCACTCCGCCGAGAAACACGGCGGCAGAACAGGGCCCGCGCCACAGGCTCGGGGGATGGAGCTGGCGCCGCTCTCCCAGCTACCGATTCGGCCCTTAAACTACAACCCCCAGCATGCACCGCGACCGGGCCTCACCGAACATGCGCGTACCCTCGCGTAACCTTCCAGCCTCGGCGGGGGGGGGGGGGAGGTGACGTGTTTATGGGCGACGGGCGGCGAGCTGATGACGTGGCCTGCACGCAGCGGCGCGCGAAGGGCCTGAGCGAGCCGGGGGAGCGTAGGACGCGGCGCAGCAGGTCAGGGGACCCCCAGGCGGAGAGTGCCGTGCGCCGGCCTCCCCTCTCCCTGCGGGTGGGGGGTCCCCGGGGTCCTAGCGCGGGGCCCCCGCCTCCTCCTCCCGGGCCCGCCCGCCCGGGGCCTCGCGGCGGCTGGAGCTGGGTCCGCCCGAGCTGCCGCCACGCCTCCCTGGGGCTTCAGCTGGGCCCGTCCCTCGTGAGGAGACGAGGCTATTTTCGTGGGCCTAGCGGGAGCCCCGCTAGTCACAGTCTGGCTTCCTGTGCTGGGCCACTCGCCCCTAGCTGCAGGGGAGAGGCCTGGGGCACCAGTTTCTGGTATTCATTGCTCTGGCTGCCCTTACCCCGGCCTGTCCCCCCGCAAGTCTGTGCGGGGCAGTGGGAGAGCACTTCGGCCGTCGCTTCTGCCCGGGTTGTCTTCCCACTGCTTCGCAGTCAAGACCACTCCAAGGACTTGTGGCCACAGGCGTCCCGCTTGGGGGGTCCTTTTCTAGTAGTGCCTAGTGAACCTCAGGAGCTTTGTTGGGACAAGGCCGGGCCTCCCTATTTGGGAGGAGGGAGCAGGGATGCTGAGCTGTAAGAGGGAGTGAATGGTCATGTCCTGCTAGTAGGCATACGTGTGTGCGCAGGAGGACATGTGTGCACACACAAATAAAGCTAAATGAAGCAAAATAAATTTTTCTGTAAGAGAATTCCAGCTTCCAAACTCAACATATACAGCACATCTGGGTTGGAGCGACTTCTACCAATATACAATATGTGACTTGCAGGGCTTTGGAGCGGAGCTGGAGCGCGGAGCAGTGGAGCTGCAGGTTTTTGCCTGGAGCTGGGGTGGAGCCGGAGCACAGCTCCAAAGCTCTGGCTGGGGAGGGGACTGTTATGTACGCTTTGATTTCTATAGGGGGATGTGCACTTGCTTTGCTCTAGCGACTATTTTGGGTGGGGCTGTATCTAGGGTATGTCACTCTTTCTCCACCCTTGATGTGAATAACAAGCAAATTACGGCAAGTGGGTTTAAAAAAATCATGCTTTCTGCCCATCAGTGCGTGTTCAGAGATGTTATGGTATTTGGGTCTGGAGGTAAGGGACAGAATCAGCCTTTCTGTTGAGACTGAAGGTAGAGGTATGAGGGGGGAGCATTGTGTGTGAAAGAGGATTCTGAAGTGTAGCGCCATGTTGATTCCAGGATATTAGAGAGACAAGATGGGTGAAGTTAGTCCACTAAGAGATATTACCTAACTTGTTTCTGTAAAGGGGACTCTGGTAATACAGAAAATATCACTTAGCTGTGCTATTTACTGACTGACCATTTTGATAAGTTTTGGTCCATTTTTATAGCAGTTGTTGTGAAGGGAGAAAAATAAATTTTTTGGGTGACTTCTGAGAACATTGATTCAAAGTGAAACACAGTTAAAACAATTCCTGGCTGAAGTTCATTACAGTATATATGTCAACACAGGTGCTAAGATAATAGTGGTGAATGCTATATAAATAGGTAGAAATTAAATGCCACAAGCATTGGTAGTCTACAGATGCTTGTCTACAGTCAGTCTTTGCACAAATTTAACTAAAATGAGGGGGGAGGGAGGGCGGGCGGGCTACTTAAACCAGTGCAGTCTCCTAGAGAGTATAGTGTTTCAGAAACATGTTATACTGATGTAAACTCTGTGGAGAGTCTCCCGATGGATTCTTCCTCCCCATTTGTGTTGGGGAACCCTTTTTGTGCTGCAGTATGCCCACGCCCATAACCCTTATGCATATGCATGAAGGTTCCAAATCCTTTTTCTTTATTGGGATTTCTGCACCCCATAAAATGTGGGGTACTGTGCTTTTCATATTATTTATTTTCTTTAGCATTTATGGCAACAAGTCCCCATGGCAACATGCGGTTGCTGCAGTATTTTCCATGATGTTACAATCAGGGGCCTTTTGGTTTAGATGGGTACATTGTGGCATATTTTCCTGAACATCACCCATTGGCACATTCTTTACAGTAATCTTGTAACTTCACCGGTACAGGATTATGTCAACCCTTCTTTAGGTCTAAAGCCTAATACAGGGGTTCTTCAAACTGGGGGTTGCAAGATTATTAGCTGAGGGGTTGCAAGCTGTCAGCCTCCACCCCGAAGCCCGCCTCACCTCCAGCATTTATAATAGTGTTAAATATAAAAAAAATGCTGTGTGAAAGGGGTCACCACTACAAAAGTTTGAGAACCATTGCCTAATATGACTAAGCTACAGTTCTACAGGCCTCAGCCTGTAGATCTTGCATTACAGCTTTACTTTGTTTATATACCTAATACACATTCATCACTCATAAATAATTGTCAACCTTATACCCCTATAATACTATTGGTTGTACTCATTCCTATACTTGTATCTACCTCTGTTTATCACACATTGATTACATAAGAATTAACCACAACAGAAATAATTATATGAAATAATTGGCTACAGAGAACTGCAAAGAAATAAATGCTAGCAAAATGCCAACCTTTTTTCTTTCAAGGATGTTTTTGTTATGAACAAACTTGTGCATCTACATTAAAAAGGTAGGGTCACACTTCCGGAGAAATTATAACAAGCCTTAATGAGATCAGGCAGCAGATATTTTGAGTCATGCTTTATTTCTATATAATGTTCGAGAAGATTTTTTTTTTTTTTTTTTGATTGGAAGCAGCACAACTTACTAGCAATAATATAACAATAGCATTGGCTGAAAGAGGCAAACTTTCTGCATATCATAGGCTTAAACTGAATTGTAGGCTATATTAATTGCTTTTCATATTGATAATTACTGCTTGTTGCTTTCATCATGGTCACAGAAGAGATTTGGACAAAAATAAATACCAGAGTTGCCTGTTGAAATAAAGAAAATGGTAATTACTAATACTGGTAGTTGGACCAAAAGTTGAATGATTCTGATTAAATGGGCCTCTGCCTAAATCTTTTACTTACCCAACTTTATACTTATTTCCAACTAGAATAATTTTTGATTGTTGGCATTACATCAATTGGCAGTTGATGATGCTAGAGGCAGCTGTGTTTTACTTTTTTTTTTTTTTTTTTTTACACAACTGAATACTGCAAAGATCAGTTTCTCTTTCTGCATCAAAATAGTGAGCATTGTAAAATGAAGCAGTAATAGTGTTTTAACTAAAAAGACAAATTTGTTATTTGTAAAAGCACCTTGATGCAATAAGATTAATGTAAAAGGTCTCTTCTCCGAGGGGTTTATGTACATATCAAGTACTTCTAGTGCTTGAGGGTAAGGCTACAGTTTTGTCACGGATGTCATAGTGGTCGTGGAAACTGAGTTTGAATAAAGTCCATGAAATGTCCCCAAACCAAGTGGCAGTGTGACCTAGTTCACTCAGGTTTGGCATGTCTGCCCCTCCATTTCTGGCTAACTTTCTGTGCATCAACACTATGTGCTAGGGTGTAATACCCATCAAATTTGCCCCTCTGTCCCTGGGACAGGAGCCACTGCTACAGAGTGAGCATAGGATGGGCTCGCTCTCCGATCCCCTCTTCTTCTTTCCATGATCTGTCATTGTTTATCTAAACCTCTGTCGTGGAATGTTTTAAAGATTGGTATGACCATCATAGTCCTACTCGTGTGAACTAGACTTATGGGAGAATAAGACCCTTGGTGTGATGAACTGCAATGCACTAGGGTAGTATCACACATTCAGACTTATTATACCTCTTTATTAGTGGTCTAGATCTAGAAGAGGAACCAAAAGGTCATTAATGAAATTTGCAGAAGATATAAAACTGGATGGTGGGCTGGCGGGACTGGCTTATGAAGGAGACTCTTTGTTGCTTTAGAACCTCTTGTCATGGACCAGGGACTTGTTGTGCTAGGCGCTGTACAAACACCAAAAGATGGTCCCTGCTGCAAAGAGCTTACAGTTTAGGACAAGACAACGGGAATGCAGACAAACAGACGAGGGAGCATAAAGAAACAAGTCAGGAGTGGTTAGCATGCTAGACAGTGGGCTCACCACACCTGCTGCCCAGTGGTTGTCAAGAGTTTGGTAGATATTCCAACAAAGAGGAGAATTAAGAAGAGATGTGAAAGGACAATGAGGTGGCTTTGAGGGTATTTATTGGGAGCTCATCCCATGTGTACAGCATGGTGAGAGAGAGCCTGAAGGTGCTTGTTTAACATGTAACAGGCGGGTGATGAAGGCAGCCTTCATTGGCAGGATGGAGGCGGGAGTTGAGATCTTGATAGCATGTGAGAGATGATAGGCAGTGTGGGATAAGCTGTGAAAGGCCTTGGAAGTGTAAACATTATATTTGATGAACTGGAGAATAGGGAGCCAGTGGAGGGATGCAGAGAGAAGGGAACATAACTCTTACAAACTTTTTCAGGCCTAAATTTACTATAATATATTAAAATCATGAAAACATCTGCAGTAAACATGTACAGCTTAATATTTTTATTTAATTTAGAAGAAAGTCAGACCACTGAACTGGAGGAAGTCACTGGATAAGCAGCTGGAATCAGAGTTTGTTGAAGTGCATAACCAGCTTTTGACAGCAGTAGCCTCTTCTGTAGGCACAGAGAGAATATTTCCTAATTTCAATTTATTCAGCTAATTCAGTTCAATGAATTTCCTCCTCCAATTTATAAATCAACACTAGGGCCATGTCTCCACTACAAAGTTGTCGGTTTTATGTAAGTCGACATCGAGCCTCCGATTTAAGCAAGTCGATCTTGTGTGTCCATACTACGCTCATTGTGTCGGCGGAGTGCATCCTCGCTAGCAGGGCTTGCATTGACACACGGAGCGTTGCACTGTGGTTAGCTATCCCACAGTGCATGTAGCCGAGTGGAATTTTGGGTTAGACTTGCAATGCCTTATGGGACCAAAACATTTGCTGGTGACAAGATAGGGATATGGGAACATGGCGTTAGCCTCCCACTTACCTCCCTCCTTGAAATCGATGGCAAACAAATCAAGCCTTTTTTGCGCCTTTTTTCATAAGCCTGGGTTACCCATGCAGATGCCATAGCACGGTAAGCATGGGCCCCGCTCAGCTGTACACTGTTGTGAGCATTACCTTGCACCTTATCCTGCAGTATTTACACAGCCGATACAGGAGCCACCGTGCGGAACAATGTGATGTCACGCAAGCAGCCCTGCTGGAAGACCTAGAGTGGAGCAGTTTGCAGTTGCTGGCGACAGTCACGCATCACCTTGACAGGGTTGAGCGCTGCTTGTGGGCCCGGGAAACAAGCACTGACTCGTGGGACCACATCGTTCTGCAGCTTTGGGATGATGAGCAGTGGTGGCAGAACTTTCGAATGCAAAAGGAATTGTGTGAAGAGCTTTCCCCAGCACTGAAATGCAGGAATACTAAAATGAGAGCTGCTCTGACAGTGGAGAAGTGAGTGGTGATAGCTCTGTGGAAGCTTGCAATGCTACACTGCTACCGGTCAGTGGGGAATCAATTGAAGTGGGTAAATCTACTGTGGGATCTGTTGTGATCCAAGTTTTCAGAGCAATCAACAGACTTCTGCTAAGAAGGGTAGTGACTCTGGGCAACGTGCAGGACATAGAGGATGGTTTTGCTGCAATAAAGTTTCCTAACTGCTGTGGGGCTATAGACGGAACGCATATCCCTATCTTGTCACCAGGCCACCTTGCCAAAGAGTACCTAAACCGAAAGGGGTACTGCTCAATGCTGTTGCAAGTGCTGGTGGAGGAACTCCGGTTTGTTCAGAAAGTTGCAAGCAGGGACTTCCTTTCCAGACTGCAAAATAACCAGTGGTGATGTTGAGATGGCAATTGTGAGCCTGGGGGACCCAGCCTACCCCTTGCTCCCATGGCTCATGAAGCCATACACTGGCAGCTTGGACAGCAGTAAGGACCAGTTCAACCATAGGTTGAGCAAGTGCAGAATGGTGGTAGAATGTGCCTTTGGGCATTTAAAAGACTGCTGGCGTTGTTTGCTTACTAGGTTAGACCTCCGTGAAAACAATATCCCCATTGTTATTGCTGCCTGCGATGTGCTCCATAATATCTGTGAAACAAAGGGAGAAAAGTTTCCGGTGAGGTGGGGGGCTGAGGCAGATGGCCTGGCAGCCAATTTTGAGCAGCCACACACCAGGGCAATAAGAAGAGCACATTGAGGGCTCCCCATCTCCGTGAGGCTTTGAAAACCAGTTTCAGCAATGATCCACAGTAATGTGACACTTATCTGTATTGTTCCTTACCAATGCTCTTCATTGCATTTTCTCCCTGTAAACTCCACTCTCACTAATCAGAGTGTGCTGAATGAATAAAGAGCCTTTTCTCTTCAATCTGTTAAGGTTTATTATGCACACAAACACATAGAGACAGCAAAGAAAAGTAAGATAACCTGGGGCAAAAGGGCTGAAAACACTGCGGGGTGGGGACAAGGAAAACTTGCTTACAATTGCACTGCAATAACAATCAAACAAAGCAATAACAATCCTTGTACCCTCCCCTGGTGTTGAGTGCAAGGAATACCGGACTCCCTCCCGCCCCCGTCTAATAGGATGTTTGGGCAAGGAGGATGTGGAACTTGGCGACGACGGCAGCAGGTTCAGCATAGGCTGAAGACAGACTCTAGCACCCAGTTGCCTTTCTTGAACCTCAACTAGATGCCTCAACATGTCTGATTGCTCCCTCATAATCTGCAGCATCTCTTCCTGTGTGGCACGCTCTTGTTCCCTGCATGCTCTCCTATCCTCCCTGCCTATGTGCAGCTTGTCGGACAGTGTAATCCCCCATGCTTTTAGCTCCATCTTATCACTCTCAGAGGCGTACATTAACTCATTGAACACGTCCTCCCAAGTCTTCATTTCCGCCTTCTAATCTGGGAAAGTCTCTGCCCCAGTGTAGAGGATGTGCCGACAGACAAGGTTTTAGCTGCAAAGAATGAAAAGCACAAGGATAGCATTGACAGTGCATGCATTGTTTCTGGTGCAATGTTAATACTTTTTATTTAATAAATACCCCTCAATGCACTTCCCTGCAAGTCACAATGTAATCACAACCACTGGCTATTGCAAGAGTCGGTTTGCTGCTCCAGCCAGGGTGAATACAGCCATGAGGCGTGGGCAAGAGAGGTCTTGTGCTGCAGCTTTTGTGAAGACATCCTTGAGATCACTGGTTGGAACTTCAGAAAAGCCTCCTTTTTCCTAGCAACCTGAGGACAGATTTTTGCAAAAGAGGCACTGGATGGGGGGGGGGATAAACAGGAAGCTTCCCACCCCCCTTTTTTTAAAATGCTAGTTGCAATACACAGTGATCCCTTCCAACACAACCACACTATGCTTGGGAAAGCGTGGTTGTGTAACCCAGATTTCACCAAACGGGGGTGGATTACTTGTTGAATTGTTTGCAGCTTAAGGGCTAGCATCCAAAACTTCCCTCCATTTCTCCTAGGTGATCCTATGCGATATCACTCTCCTGAGGGTAGCAGAGACGGAAAGGGAACAGATGCTGCAAGCGTCTGGGTACAGACCTGGCCCTTATGCTGCAATGCTCTGTACTGCAATGATGCCATCAGAGTTAATACTGGAGTGGCGCGGGAAAGTGTCCTACTGTGGTGGATGAAATAAGGCAGCCCTTCCCAGAAACCTTCAGCAAAAGATTGCAAAGAACCTCCATGAAAGCTTCCTAGAGAACTCCATGGAGGATTCCAAGGCCATCCCTGTGCACATAAACAATTTTATCTGAGAGCACCCTCTGCGTAGCTGGAGTGGCCACCAATACCCACTACACCTACTTTTTTGGTCAGATTAAACATAAAAAATAACAGCATGTAACCCTACAGTTTGATTGCAATGTGTACTCACCAGAGGTGCCTTCCCGGCATCACAGTCCACTGGCAGTTGGTCCTGTGAAGGGATGGGCTCCAGGGTTAAAAACAGCTCTTGGCTGTCCGGTAGAATGGATTCTCCACTTGCCTGCCTTGCATTCTCCTCCTCCTCGTCAACAATATTCTTCTCGTTGTTGCTTGAGGCTGCCCGGAGCTCCTGGGAGGTATCCATAGAGAGTTTTGAGGTGGTGGTGGTGTTGCCGTCGAGAATCACATGCAGCTCCTCATAAAAGCGGCATGTCTGTGGGGCAGAATCAGAACAACTGTTCACCTCCCTTGTCTTATGGTATGCTTGCCGAAGCTCTTTTATTTTCACGCAGCACTGCTGCGTGTCCCTCATGTAGCCCTTCTCCCCCATGTCCCCCACGATTTTGGCATAGATGTCAGCGTTTCTTCTGCTGGATTGGAGCTCTGCCTACACAGTCTCTTCTCCCCATACACCAATAAGATCCATCACTTCCTCTGTACTCCATGCTGGAGTGTGTTTGTGGCCTTGAGTCTCTATGATCAGCTGTGCTGACGAGCTCTCCACGCTAATCAAACAGGAAATGAAAATTCAAAAGTTCCCAGGGCTTTAACAGGGGAGCGGCTGTTCCTTGTGTACCTGGCTGATGTGCAGTGGAGTTGAAAGTGCTCTCCAGAGCAGTTACGGCGGAGCACTGCGTGATGCCTCCTGGAGGCCAATTCATTCAAATTACACAACGCAGTGTCTACGCTATCCCCATGTTGAATCAAGCGCTACGCCTCTTGCGGAGATGGAGTACAGAAGTCGACTTTACAGGCCACTTAGGTCGGCAGAAGGAACTTGGTAGTGTAGACACATACATTATTAAATGGACCTAACGTGGCTTATGTTGACCTAACTTTGTAGTGTAGACCAGGCCTAGGTTGTGAGAAGATGAGACCTACTAATTGTACAATCTTGAAGAACATGGTAATTGGAAACAATACATTCAATTCGCTAACCACTGATAATACTTCCATTGTTTAATTAATCAGTAGTTTTAAATGCAAAGCATGTTTTGATAAATATTTACTTATTTTACAGCACATTTAAAGTAATTTTATTTAACTAATTAAAAAAAGTAAGACTGTGTTTGTGTGTTTTTAATTGAATTTCCATCCAAATAGTGTGACAAAAATCATGAATAAAAATTGTTTAGTAAATAAGAAATGCATAATTCACCATTTTTTAAAAATTAAGAATCTGAATAAATATAAATTGTTATATAATTGCTTAAATAAATATATATAGATATAGTGCATCTTCCTGATTAGCAAAAAGAACGCCCAAATTTAGCTGTAAAGGCTAATTTAATTGCAAACCAGCATGTTTACCAACCAATGAGAATCAGCCTTTCTTTAGAAAAATAAGTACAAAAGCAAACTAAGATTAAAATAAATGATTTAACTCAGTTTCCTGCTTGCTGATAAAATCATGATTAAATTGCTTTGATTTAAATCAATCCACACTGCCACACAGAGAACATCTAATTGGATTAAAGTCTGTATAAAACCATTTCAACATAGTGAGGGTACCAGGACTAGCAAAGGTTAAGGACCATTTGATTGGAACCATGGTGGCTTCTGTGGCATGTCTTGGGTACATCCCAGTAGAGAAAACTCTGTAGAACTGCAACTTGAAGGCCAGCATGTACTTTTCACCAGGCACGACTCCATGTGCTTAGCATGGCACTCCAGTGCTCAATTTGGGAGAGCAATGCTGCAGTTTGTATTTTGCTAAGAGCTCCTCAAGGCCACTCACTAATCTCCCACAAGTGGGACTGTACAGAGGCTCTCAAAGAAAGAGAGGTTATCCACCAATCACCTGTGCATTCACACTCAATTACCACCTTTCCCCTCACCTCAGAGTCCCGTATAACATCAGGACACTGGTTTGGGAGAAGGGACAGGAAGTTAAGGAGGTGGAGGCTCTTATAGCCTTAGTTGCTGAACATTTGATGCCATGAGAGGGCACTTGCACATGTGTGCTCTCCTGTCCTCCCCCCACCCTGGTGGATGCTGCCTTCCAGAAGGTTCTGTGTGCTTGCCACCGGTGGACAACTCCCATAAGTGCCAATGCAGAGAGGTGACTCAAAACATTAGGCACCAATAAGTAACTTCTCTTTATCTCCAGTCACTTCCTCATTTACCTAGTCTATCTTGTCGTCTCTCTCCTTGCCCAGGCTCTCCCTCCTTCCTGTTATTAATCTTCTTTCATCTTAATATTGGCCTACCGTTCTTCTACCGCTCACAGTCGTGTTGCCCTCTCCGGTGGCCGAGTGGAGGGGAAGCTGCTGAGGATCTTGGGGGGTGAGCTGTGTGCATTTGTTGTGTTGTCCCGATCTCTGCTACGGAACTCAAGAGGAAGCTGTTAGTATCTGTTAGTAAATATTAACCCTATTCTGTTTGTTTGATTAATTTATATTATTAACTATTCTTTAGAATCTTTATCAACAAAGAGTGTGTCTGAATTCTAAGGCACAGAACGCTGGCCCTGGACCAATAGGTGACCCTATGCAGGAATGTTATCCATCATGCCGTATTTTAAAAACAATGAGTCCTTGTGGCACCTTAAAAACTAACACATTTATTTGGGCATAAGCTTTTGTGGGATAGGTGGGTATTGTAGTTTTAAGAACAGATTGACAGAGCCAGAAGGGTATCCAGAAGTCCTCTACTACAGGACAGGCCCAACAAAGAAAGTAACAGAACACCACTAGCCATTACCTACAGCCCCCAACTAAAGCCTCTACAGCGCCTCATCAAGGATCTACAACCTATCCTGAAGGATGATCCCTCACTCTCTCAGACCTTGGGAGACAGGCTAGTCCTCGCTTACAGACAGCCCCCCAACCTGAAGCAAATACCAGCAACTACATACCACACAACAGAAACACTAACCCAGTAAGCGGTCCCTGCAACAAACCATGTTGCCAACCCTGTCCACATATCTATTCAAGGGACACCATCATAGGACCCAACCACATCAGCCACACCATCAAGGGCTCATTCACCTGCACATCTACCAATGTGACATATGCCATCATGTGCCAGTAATGCCCCTTTGCCATGTACATTAGCCAAACCGAACAGTCTCTATGCAAAAGAATAAATGGACACACATCAGACATCAAGAATTGTAACATTCAAAAACCAGTAGGAGAGCACTTCAATCTCCCTGGACACTCAATAACAGACTTAAAAGTAGTTGTTCTTCAACAAAAAAACTTCAGAAACAGATTTCAACGAGAAACTGCAGAACTGGAATTAATTTGCAAACATGACACCATCAAATTAGGCCTGAATAAAGACAGGAAGTGGCTGGGTCACTACAAAAAATAATTTTCCCTATGTTGATACTCACACCTTCTTGTCAACTGTTGAGAATTGGTCCCATCCACGCTAATTTAATTGGCCTCTTTAGCACTGACCCCTCCCCCCCACACTTGGTAAGGCAACTCCCATCTTTTCATGTGCTGTATATTTATACCTGCTTACTTGTATTTTCCACTCCATGCATTTGATGAAGTGGGTTATATCCCACAAAAGCTTATGCCCAAATAATTCGTTAGTCTCCAAGGTGCCACAAGGACTCCTCGTTGTTTTTACTGATACAGACTAATACGGCTACCCTTCTGAAACCAGACATATTTTAACAATCTGTGGCACCTTCATGTCTATTAAACTCCAAATATTCTTGGAAACAATCTCCTTAACATACTCTCATACATACATATAGGGCAGTGGTTCTCAAACTACGGCCGCCGCTTGTTCAGGGAAAGCCCCGGGGGGGCTGGGTCAGTTTGTTTACCTGCCGCATCTGCAGGTTCGGCCAATCGTGGCTCCCGCTGGCCGCGGTTCACTGCTCCAGGCCATGGGCGCTGCAGGAAGGGCGGCCAGCACGTCCC
>NC_048302.1:8991145-9088504 GCF_013100865.1 Trachemys scripta elegans
AAAGAAGAACAGGAGTACTTGTGGCACCTTAGAGACTAACAAATTTATTAGAGCATAAGCTTTCGTGGACTACAGCCCACTGTAGTCCACGAAAGCTTATGCTCTAATAAATTTGTTAGTCTCTAAGGTGCCACAAGTACTCCTGTTCTTCTTTCTGAGTAAGAAGGCTAGCTAAAGAACAGAACTGTGCATCACTAGATTAAGTGTTAAACAAAATCCCTAGGATTCCTTGGTATGTTAGCACCATAGCTGTTAATGGCTGAATTGTTTTAGTGGAAAAATACACAAGTCATTTAATCCTAAATTAGTTGGTGCTGTCATAATGTGCAAAAGACTTGACTGAACTTTCTCTCAGGAGGATATTTTGAGATTTTCTTCTTTCATGTGTTTTTATACATTTGTGTATACATGTAGCAGATGATGAAACTCTGATGAAGAACTGCTGCATTCACCTAGTCACGTACATTTCCTTCCCTGTGGACAGATTACTTGAGCCTAAAGTGATCAGCTAAAATGAGGACCCTGGGGGACTCAGAATGATAAAACAGCAATAATAGCTCTCATTCCTATACCAACTGTTCACTAACTGCCTTTTTTTCCCCCCTTAAATTTTACAGAACAAAAATAACAGAAATGCAGGAGAATTAATCATATAGAATTGAAAATGATTTCTCCACATCATAAACTTCCTCAGTGGATGTCTGCAGAGAGTAAAGACAATGCTGTGGGTGACAAAAAGGTAGGATCTGATGTGAACATCTAGTTGTGCTACATTACGCAGATGGTTTGGACTAACATTCAATTTTATTACATTTTCAGCTTGCACCATTGTTCCAGTATTCACTGTTAATACATTTACAGCTTGTCTGTAGATTAATTGTATATATGTGGTACGTTTTTGATTGATGATCCATTATGCGGTACATAATTTTTCATTTGACAGAACAACAATCTTAATATAAATTTCACCATGTAATATGTTAGTACCTGTTAGTAAATAGTAATACTTTTAGTTCTTTCTTTCTGTATATTTGATTCATTTATATCTATTAACTATTCTTTAGAATCTGTATCTTCAACAAAGAGTATATCTGAATTGTAAGGCCCAGAACACTGGTCCTTGACCAGTAAGTTACCCTATTTCGGAATGTATTCATTATGCTGTATTTAATAATGTTAGGGTGCCTTCATGTCGCTAAAACTCCAGATTTTATTTTTATATAATATAGACATAAGCATATATAGACTTAGGAAACTAATAAGAGATTATTGTCATAGCAGATGTTTTCTGTTGGGGGAAATCAATGTGGAAGAATGATTGTGGGGTAAGAAAGACCCACTGAGAGATATTAACTTGAAGAATTGTTAGTGCTCTCAGCAGTAAATAATCATGCCTTGACATGAGAGAGAATATATAGAAATGACATCACAACATATGTTTCTGGGAGAATATCCTTGGAAAGTGGGTTTCCTTTGCTGGAAATCCTATATAATGATTGTGATATGAAAACTTGGGCGGGGGGGATGAAAACTGCACGTCCCTTCCAGATGCAGGTAAGATACATATACAGCTCTTAGTCTGAAAACAAAGGGTAGTAATATATTTATTTCTGTATTCTGTATAGTGCTGTATTTATCTCTGATTAATAATCTTAGATTAAATTTAAATTGAGCCTGTTATTTCAACAATATCGAGTCGTTAACACAGACATGCAACAAATATAATCCGCTCTGTCTATCAGTGACAAAACAACAACATGGTATGAGGATTAAATTAATCAATAGCAGTCAAGACATGAGTGTTACTGTGTATAAAACACTGAGTAGTACATTACTGTAGCTGATTGTCTGAGTTTGCTATACTCCAGTGCTATGGAGTAACAGCAGTTGCTCCACAGTTAAAGTCGCAGCTGAGTCGTCTTTATAATCATGATTATGAGCTTCTTTTAAAAACCAGAAAAACTGTTACATCATTATATCAACCTCAAAATTCATTGAGAAGATACGTGGTTAAATTAGGATATTACTACTAAATCTGAAGCGACTTGTAGAAGGGATTCTAGAATAGATGTCCAATAAATAGGTGTTCAGAGTTGATAGTCTAACTTTGTTTGTCACTTCATAGCACATAAACTGAGTGGCCTGTATCACACCACAAAAATTCCAAACGAAGATGGGAGAGAGATAAAACATAGTGATTGAGACTTAGCACTCAGCACCTATGTTTTGTTAATGTTGTAGTATAATTTCAAAATTTGATTGGGATTACCAGCTCTGGCATGCTTATTATAGGATGTCAAATAACGGCTGGAGACCTGAATCCTCTTTTTTTAAAAACAGACAGGTACATTTCTAGCCTTGCTCTTTAGAGATGAGAACTCAGATGCAACTCAAGGTGGGAAGGAGAATGCTTCCATCAAATGTCTTGCCAGGGGGACCAAATCAGCCTGCTAAGATTCGTGTGAGATTCTCCTCTCCTGCAGATCTGAGGAGCCGCATAGGAAGGGAGGGCAATATCCGCCTTCCCCCCCAAGCCCAGATCTTTCTGTGTCCTTCCTTCCTGCATACCTTCTTAGGTCCTCTGTCATTTGCATCAGCAGGAGTTGATAGAGTATTTGGACTGCAGAGGCTAAAGTTATGCTGATCTTCTCTTGGCATCAGCTGGCCCAAACTGTTCCTCTTAAGTTGCTACTTAAACTATCATACTGAGTAAGTTTCCCTTCTTCAGTTACAAGGTACTACTCCTGGGGGGATTCTGTGCAAAAAAAAAAAAAAAATCAAAATTCTGCGCCAAAAATTTCAAAATTCTGCATATTTTATTTGTCAAAATAATGTAGAATAATCACATCAGTTTCAATTGTTTTGGTAATTTATTTAAACTACAATACAGAAAAAGTCACAATAACTATTCAACATTTCTTAAACACATGAAAGTTAAGTTACAAACACTTGGTAACTAATACCCTGAATTCCAGTTATAATCCCGTCATTTAAATTACATTACTGAATACCAAACGGGGGAAAAAAAAGAGTAGAATGTCATTTGAAAGTCTGAGCAATTTAACACATGAAAGTCGTAAAAGTTTGCTAATCATTGTCTTGGACTTGGCCAGGTACTTTGGGACGTGCTTAGTTCTGATTGTCCTGACAGTTTATTGACGGCTTGGTAAATGTTTTATTTGCCCTCAAAGTCTTTTTTTTATAAACAGGTAAGGAAAATAAATCCTGAGCTGTAATCTAACCCTGTTGTGCCACTTTGACACAGGAAAAAAGTGAGAAAGCAAATAGATCTTCCTAGCTGCGGATTCCCTTACTGTAATTTATAATAAGGCTCCTTTACATCACTCTGGCAGTGTAGGGGCCTTAAAACTTTCACAGGTTTTAATGCTCCTGGGGGAATTGACAGAGAATGGGAACAGTTAACGAACAATAGGAACAATAGGCAGGTTGCTACATTTCTGCCTCAGAGAATGAGATCAGTTAACTCAGGCAGGCACTTCATTTGTGCCTCTAGCCTGTCTCGTGCATAATAAAAAGCCCGACCCTTACAAGCCAGGGAGCTGCAGTCACAAGAGAGAGGGACAGAGTCTCTCGCTCACTTGTTGGCACACACGTACGCTCAGCCCTGTCCCCTCCCCTCCCCCGGTGGTGATCACGCAGTCACGAACCCCCAGCCCCCCCTCCCCTGTCTCTGAAGCTGTTCCAGGCACTTACACGCTGCCTGGGCTGTTGGGGAAGAGGCGTGTGTCCCCCGGCAGATTTTTTGTGTGTTTTTCTGCATGGGGGGCACAGAAAAATGTGGGCCATATGAATTCTATGCCCCTGCATGGACGCAAATCCCCCCCCCCCCACGGAATAAGATACTGGGATGTGAGTGGAAGGTAACTGATTGTTTACATGAAGTATAAGTGCAGTATCCTGTGAGTATAGTATGTGTATACGCTCATTTCTTACTGCACATCTACATAACCCGTGGTGGAATTATTTAAGTTAAAGCAATTCAAATCATGTAATTAAAAAAAATTAATTGGTTTTAATTTGGTTGAGGCTTTGTAAAACGAATTTGAAAATGTGTGTGTCACACTGACTCGAGTGGCTCATCACTGTAGGTGCCCACCTCAGGGCAGACTGTCAAGAAACAGGGCATGAACCCCAAACTAGTTGGGTATTCTATACTTAGGCTAGGTCTACACTACCTGCCTGAATCGGCGGGTAGAAATCGATCTCTCGGGGATCGAATTATCGCGTCTCGTTGGGACGCGACAATTGATCCCCGAATCAACGCTCTTACTCCACCAGCGGAGGTGGGAGTAAGCGCCGTTGACGGGGAGCCGTGGAGGTCGATTTTGCCGCCGTCCTCACAGTGGGGTAAGTCGGCTCCGATAGGTCGAATTCAGCTACGCTATTCGCGTAGCTGAATTTGCATATCTTAAATCGATTTCCCCCCCCCACCCCCGTAGTGAAGACCTGCCCTTAGATTTAACCAACTAAGTAACAAGTGTTAAATCCTCAGGCACTAGAACAATCTTAATAGGGAGCCACAGACAGTGCCCTTGGGTACTCTGATCTATCTTGCCACCCAGGCAAGCCTTCCTCTGTGATAGGTGGTCCCTAAGGTTATGTCTACACAGCAAAGAAAGACCCGTGGCTGGCCTGTGCCAGCCGACTCGAGCTCATGGGGCTCGGACTCCAGGGCTGTTTTATTGCTGTGTAGACCTCTGGGCTCGGGCTGGAGCACGGGCTCTAGGACCCTCCCACCTCGCAGGGTCCTGGAGACCGGGCTGCAGCCTAAGCCCAGATGTCTACAAAGCCTTGAAAGAGCCCCGCAGTCTGAGCCTTGCTAGCCCGAGTCAGCTGGCACAGGCCAGACGTGGTTTTTTCTTTGCTGTGTAGACGTACCCTTACACCAAAAATCACAATTATATTCAGATGACTCCTAGTCCCAGAGGACCAGTCACTTACCCCTGGTCAATTGCATCTCAGATCTCAAACCAAAGACAATGCTTGTAGCCAATCCTGTAATTAACTAAAGGTTTATTAACTAGGAAAAAGAAATATGTTGTTTACAAGGTTAAAGCAGATAAACGCACACGAATGAGTTGCAGTCTTACATTTCTATTAACTTTTGAAACTTATGTAATAAGCCAACTCTGTGTCCTTTAGGGCTAACCCACACTAGACAGCAGGGGACTCTTTGCTTATGCCTAGAAGTCTTCGCCCCTAAGAGTTCAAGCAGCATTGCTCCTTAACAGACATTTTTATTCCATTCCCCAAGTGCTCAGTCCGTGATGGGATGAGGGCTTGTGCACCTGCCATTTTCAGGAGTATGGGGGAAGCAATCAGCAAGTCTTTTGTCCACAATGACTTGTCTGATGTCTGTAGACCTTCTTTTATTGGGGAGGAGAGGACACCTCTTGTGGTAAAGTAGCATTTCACACTTGGTAATGCTTCTCCCTGGATAGTGGGGGATTTACAGTCTTTGCAAACATTTTTTATAGTTACAGAGCAAACATTACCTTATAACATGGTATTATGAGTAGGATTAATGCACACAGCATCCTACAAGCATTCCATAAAATCTAAACAACTCAACACATTCTTATAACTCTGATATTTATTTTAGCAATGCTAACGCACAGGTGAGCCAG
Organism: Trachemys scripta elegans; assembly: GCF_013100865.1. Lineage (NCBI taxonomy): Eukaryota > Metazoa > Chordata > Testudines > Emydidae > Trachemys > Trachemys scripta. Next base: position 8,996,794 of record NC_048302.1, read on the forward strand.
ATTGGTTTTTGTCAGTGTTCAGTGAGGCCATACATCTAGTTTTGGGTCTTCCAAACTGTCTTTTTCTTACCTTCCATTTCTAAGTTTTAACACCCTGTTTCCTGCATAGTCTTCCTATATGGCGCATTTTATTAAGAGTGGTATTGGTGATGCATGAAGGCTCAATGGGTTGAGAGAGTCGGGGGAGGGAACGACTGCAATGGGATCTGTGAAGGAGGAGTGTGTACATTACTCCTGAGGGAATTCTGTACCAAAAAATTAAAAATTCTGTGCACAATATTTTAAAATCCCCCTCCCCCCCCCCCAAAAAAAAACCTTAACCAAAACTGAAAAGAAAATTCAAAGGCTATAAAAACTGAAATTTCACACCAAAAGGCTACTACCTACATTTACAGAGAACAATTTTATTTCCGCTTTAGAATGTAACCATAACTATGGAGATGCTGCTATGTCCATGATGTCCAATGTGGCCAGATTGTGTTGCCTTGAAGGTGCTATGGATTATTTTTCTCCTGTGGGTCTGACTCAAGGTTGTTTCCAAAGCTGGGTATTTCTTACTGTAGTGTGTTATGTTGGCTGCCAAATAACCGATGGTTTGTCTTCGGTACAAAATTGTATGTTCTGTACAGAGTAGAATTCGCTAACGTGATGCTGCCAAGGACAAGCTGTGTTCAGCATTGTGTCAGGTGTTTAAGGATAAACCCTGATCTACGCTGACCGCATAGTCACAGCCAGCATTGTTTGATTACTCTAATTTTTAGTCCCGTCCTAGTGCTGTTAATGTGTAGCAAAGACAAGGCCTGAGCCACTGTCTTAGACATAATAAGTTTTATAAGAAGGAACAAAATAAAAATTTTAACCAAGGATAGATGAGATGAAATATCAACTACAATTGATATTACACTTAATATTTATATGGTAGTTTTAATGTTCAGGGCACCTGACTAATAATTTAAAAATTACTCTTCTGCAGCCCAACGTTTCACATGCTCCTGGGTGTTTGGGCTACGCTCCTCTCTGCAGCTTCGTGGAGGTGCTTGCTCTAGTCATGCCCTCTCTGCTGCTGTTTGCTGCCAGACTCTGCCTTTGCAGCAGCAAACTGTGGCAGTTTCTGTTTCTCCCACCCTTACTCTTCTGTTTTCGCTTGATTTGCCCAGTTTTTGTGAAGTGGGGAGCAGTGTTCTCCCTCTTCAATGCTCCTCTTTCTCCCTGGGTTGGTTATCCCTCAGGTTTAACCCTCCTTCAGTCTCCACTGCAGCGTCTCCCTGCCTGCTCTTCTCCCCCTGTAGAGGCATGACAGGGCAGCCAGGAAAGCACTGGGTCAAATCCAAGCGGTGCTCTATATGTGATGCAGCCTTTCCAGGCTCAACAGTTGGGGAGTTGTGCCCAGACTGCACCCAGCCTTCTGTCTCAAACTCTCTTAGGTCCCCCTTTGCTCCTCCTTTGAGGAAGTGATTAGGGATGAATTGAACAAGTCTGATAAGGGCAAGCACATTCACAAGAGCCCCCGATCTCAGGGTCTGTAACATGCAAGAGCCAAAGGCCTCTATTGCTGAGACATCAGAGGTGGACGTTGGCAGTAGCATCTCTCGCCAAGGATATGGTTATTCCCTCAGGAGGGGAGTTCTCCCCAAAGGATCCCATAGATAGAAAGATGGAAGCCACTCTCCAAAAAGACTTTGAAGTCTCCTCTGCCACCCTCCGAGTGTCCTTGGCAGTTCCCTGTTTGGCTGGAGCATCTCTTTCCTGGATGGAAGATCTCAAAGGCCTTAAGCCCAGAGATCACCTTGTCTTTGGTTCCATTTTAAAGAGCATCTCCCTAACAACAACATTTGTAGCTGATGCCTCAGTGGATATGATCAGGCTGTCAGTCCAAGCCATGGCTTCTAGCTGAATAGCCAGGCACCACCTATGGCTCTGACCCTGGAAGGTGGATACTCACTCTGAGCAAGTCCTATGCTCAGCCAAGTTTACAGTTTCCCTCCTTTTTGGAGAAAAAGTTGGCTATGTTGGTGGCTGACAATGGGGCAAAATCCACACAGTCTCTCCCTTCCCCACTAACTGCCCTCAGGAGAGACTGTGGACCAGCCTTCAGACAGAGGCACTCCTTTCGCTCCTCATCTTTGCAGAGGTACCAGCAAAGGGACACAGATTCTTCCAGGGAAAACAGTGGAATCAGGCCCTGGGGTTGGGAAGTGTTGAGGGAGCAGCTCGCACCCGCCAATCCAGTGCAAATCCCAGAAACCCTGGAATTTCAACCATTCTGGACTTCTTCCAAAAAGGCATAGATGGAGGTCTTCAGCCCAGTACAGTTGCCCATCGGTGTCCGCTCTTAGTAGCATGCTATTCACAACATGCTTAGGTTTCTTCATGGCAGACAAGCCACAGGTAGCCAGATTCCTTGGAGCAGTCTGGTTAGCCAGCCCCCAGTCAAGCCACTCTTCCCAAAATGGGATTTACTGCTAGTTTTGGGGGCCCTGACAAGCCATCCGCTCAAACCGTTGACTACAGTGTTCTTATTTGTCCATTAAGACGTGTTTTAGTAGATGCTGCATCCTCCAGGCAAGTGTCGGAGCTGGCACTTATCTATGCAGCAGCCTTTACTGCATGTTCCATGAGGTCAAGGTGGGGTTCAGGACTCCAGAATCTATTTTTACTAAGGTAAATTCCTACTACTTTGGTTCCCAAGAGGTTGTGCTTCCTTTGTTCTGTCCAAAACCACAGCAGCAAACAGAGATGACATGGCATACCTGAGGTTTTTAAGGCACTTCTGACATCTATATCTATCTCATAGAGCTGGAAGGGACCCTGAAAGGTCATCGAGTCCAGCCCCCTGCCTTCACTAGCAGGACCAAGTACTGATTTTGCCCCAGATCCCTAAGTGGCCCCCTCGAGGATTGAACTCACAACCCTGGGTTTAGCAGGCCAGTGCTCAAACCACTGAGCTATCCCTCCCCCCTCTATCTCAAGTGTACATAGTCCAGAAGAAGATTGGGCTTTCTATTCTTGTCCTTCCACTCAAAATGGCAGGGACTTAGAGCTTCCAAGTCCTCCACTGATAGGTGGTTTAGACTATATATTGTGGAAGCCTACAAATCATTGGAGGTTGCTAGCTCAGAAGAGATCAAGGCACGCTCCACGAGATCTGTAGCAACCTCATAGGCACAATGAGAAAATGCATCCCCTTTGGAATTTGAAAAGTGAACACTTGGTCTGCAGCTAACACCGTCATTGAGCACTGTAGAATGGACTTTCTTCTGCAGTGGCCTCCTTTGGCAGAAAGGTGCTGTGGGTGATGGCCCAGAAATAATATAGGGCTTTTGGGTGAGCTCACTCAAAAGGGGGGTACTTCTTTTCTACCAAACTCTTGTTTTATACCCCTCCTTATGTCTAATCACTGCTTGCTACTTCCCAGACATCCAGAATTGTGGGAGATGCTGCTTGCAGAAAGGAAATTGATAGGAAATTTTCTGTTCATTTTAATGAACTGTACAAATTTTTTCATATGTCCATGTATTGCACCACAAAAACTATATTAAAATAACATTATTAAGGTTGCAAAGTCAAACATTCCAAAGCTAGGAAATGCCAGAATTTAGGTTGCCTGTGTGACATTAATTTGCTCCACTTGTGAATGTGTATACAGAGACTTTATCTGCTAAGCCCTAACAAGTCTCAGCTGAGCATGTGCAATTTGTTACAGGTTTATAACTTGGCCAAAATTGGGCTAATTTTTACAGGGATGGTAAAAGGCACATCCCTGACTCCAAAGCTATCTCCTGACAGATTTCAGGTTCCTGCTCCAAAGCACGGAGATGCTACAGCATTTTGAAGAGAAGGTTGCCAGAAATTTTTAACCTGGACAAAACATACTTTTCCCTAGTCTTGTTCTCAGAAATGATGAACTCTTTTGGCTGAAGTTTTACAAAAACAAGTCAATAAAAGGCTGACACCTGGCATGGAAAATTTCAGCCCAAATGGTTAAAGTTTGGCAAATTTGTAAGCAAGTGAAGACAGGGTCTTTAATAAAAGGTGGTGCTCTGAGCTGTCTATTTTAAAGTTTGTAACTGTTCTGCTAAATAGTTTTACAGTAACAAAGCAATCCCCAAATTGTTTTGGTAGCCAGGACTATGGCTTTAAGAAAGTTGTATTGCTAATGAATGTGTTTGCAATGTGGCTAAATAATGCCCTATAACAGATCCTCTTCTAAATGTTGTTAAACAGAAATCTCATGTTCAGAGGAGTGTTCTGGAAAATGACCTGCCTTTCTTAGAGTTCCATGGCTCTGTTGTTTATAGCTACGATGCCAGTGACTGTTCCTTTCTGTCAGAAGATATCAGGTAAAAGCTTGCATGTTTTCTTGGTGTGCGTGTGTCTATTGCTACCTTGGAAGGGTTTGTGTTTTTCACATGCACATCTCTACCTGTTGTGCAATTTTCATACATATAGTGGGTCAGCTACTCAGCCATAGAAAATGTCTGTCGATAATAGATGTCTTCTCTTTAGTGTAAGTAGCAGAATTCTGTCTGGTTTTACATATTGTTGACCAGCACCAAGTGAAATTACAGTTTCTTAGGACCAAAAATTATCCATAAATGTTACTGAATGACATCTGCAATGAGTGGAAATTTAGAAATAAACTTTTAACTTTAGCTGACTGGATGTAGTTCTGCATTTGTACCCTTTTTGTGAGACTTCATGTCTGGAGACAGCAGTCTTTAAAGTGCAAATCCTGTACTCTACAAGTATGTAACTTTTCACATTGCGACTAACTCTATGGATTTCAATAATTTCAGTAGGACTACAGTGTGTAAAGTACGTGTTTGAATCTCTGCCAGATCGGAGCCTAAAGATATATTATCAATTCATTATGCAAATTGTTGGTTTCTGGATTTGGATAGTGCATACAATGTTTTGGGGGACAAACTTAACATAAGATCATCAATAAATTGAGAAAAATAGTTATGAGCAAGAACTTCCAAAAATATATCTAAGGAAGGAGTGTCCAGTTTCTGTTTTTCTCTCCCTTGGGGTGAATTTAATTGTGTTACAGCAGGCCAACGAACCGGTGTCTGTACTGCATAAGACCTGTAGTTAAGGGTGTACGTTGTTTGGAAAGTGTCAGGTGAGCCCTTTGTAGTAGGGTGAATTTCACCATCAGTGTGGAGGCTGTTTGACTACCACTCTAGTAACAGCCCCTGAACAGGGAGTGAGAGAAGTAGTTTTTTAGTCGTTATACTGTTGTCATATGTTATAGATGATATATGTGTAATAGAATTACTAAATGGGAATTAATCAACCTATTTTCTCTTCAGAAGAAACCTATCTGGTGGAGATGTGATAGGATTTGACATTGAATGGCCACCCTCATATACTAAAGGGAAAGTAGGGAAAGTCGCCCTAATCCAAATATGCGTCTCGGAGAAAAAATGCTACTTGTTTCACATTTCTTCAATGTCAGGTCAGTATCGTTCTTTCTGTGCTCTGGTTCATATGGCCATGAATTGCCTCTCTGTGTCAGGTTACTTAATCTGTGCTTTTGCCTCCAGAAGCAGACAGTACTTCCTGTTTCGGCTGATAGAGAAAACCCACCCCCACTATAGTGCACATATCCAACTATGTAATTCTGTGTGGGTATGTTAGTCTCTGTCAGCTCACAGAGGTCGTTTATATCATGAAAGTGACCGTTACTACAAAATTAATTTAATTAAAAAATCCTTATTGGTGGTGTTAACATTGTAAATTATGGCTGAATCAATTTTAAAAGCTAGATTTTTTTCAAAAGAGTTTAGTATCCAGAAGGTCCCATGTGGGCACCTAAATGAAGTGGCCAGATTTTCTAAAGTGCTCGGTATCCAGCAGCTCCCATTGTTCCCAAACAAGGAGGAAAGAAAGTTTCCTTCTCATTTACTATGCTAATGTTTTCATTTCTCTTTGAAGACGACTGTCATAGCTTACTTACACAGTCACTTTCTTGTGCTGCTGAGGAAGGGTTTGAATTCAGGAAAACTATCTTTACTAAAATAAAAAATATTAAACATTCATACCATTTGCCCAATATAATTTGTTTGGTTTTCCCCCTCTCTCCACAGAAATGAAACTGTAGGCCTATATTTTGCTGGCAACAACCCTTATTACCTTGGCTCAACTAGTTAAAAACCTTATGAGTTGTCAGAATGCTATTGGTTCTTAAAATCTGTGTGTTATCCTGTATTCCTATAGGGGAGGTATCAAATATCTGCTGTGCAGACTCGTTCTAGCTTGCTTGCTGTATCTGTGGCAAGCCTGGTGTGTACAGTGTCTGTGGAACCTAAGCTTTTGTGGTTGTAAATGAAACCACCTAAATGAACAGAGAGTAAACTGATGCAATGTTGTTGTCATGTGTCTGCAGACATTGTGAATCTGTGTGAAAAGGGCCATTATTCTCATTGGGGTGTTCACTCTAATGTTTAATAATGACACTTTAAATATCTGTATTTAATTGCTTATTTTAGCAAATGTGGTGGGGAGATGTTGAAGGGTAGGAAATTCAGATGGAAGAAAGGTACAAAGATGTGAAAGAGGGAGAGAAACAATGAAAGGAGGTCAAGTATCAGGGGGTAGCCGTGTTAGTCTGTATCTACAAAAACAACAAGGAGTCTGGTGGCACCTTAAAGACTAACAGATTTATTTGGGCATAAGCTTTCGTGGGTAAAAACCTCACTTCTTCAGATGCAACTGAAGAAGTGAGATTTTTACCCACGAAAGCTTATTCCCAAATAAATCTGTTAGTCTTTAAGGTGCCACCAGACTCCTTGTTGTTAATGAAAGGAGGATAGAGGAAGAAGAGAAACAAGGGCAGACATGCTGGTGATCCTAAAGGTAGAGATTTTCCCACTGAGTGATGATAAATGGGATGACATTGAACATAGGATGCTGATAAATAAAAGTTGAGTTACTAGTTGAAGGGATGTATGTTACGTCCTGGATCATTTTGCCAACCTTCCACTCATATCAGTAGGAGATGCCTTGTGAATTGAGGGGAGTATACAGTCCTAAATATAAACTCTGGTCCACGAACAATAATCCAACATAAACTTTGGAGTCTGTTCAGAATGGGGACCATACAAGTACCAAGATTGTATCATAAAATGTAGGCATACACACATGGTGAAATGTTGAGTCTGCAAATACTTATCAAGCTAGTGCAAAGCTGAAGTTTGGATAGTAGAAATTGAGCAAGTTTCTAGGTGAGAATATATTTGGGTGCAGATTTATAAGGGCTTTAAAGATTATGGCCAGAATAGTCAAATGTGGGTTCGTGAAGTCAGGCCTTAAATCATAATTAGGTTCCTAGGTAAGATGTCCAGAATACAAAGCACCCACAAATCTGGTGGAGAATAGGCCACTTCTGTTTAAATACGTAAAGCCTGATTCAGGTGCTGAACTGTAGTAAACCAAGCTTGAATGTTTTAGTCTGTGCCCTTTACCTATCAGTCCCTATAACCTTCAAAAATATTCTATGACTCAGTATTGTTATGAGATCCACTTGATGGAAATTCAGGGTTTTAGAGCACCAAAGCATGAACTCTGTATGCAGTGTGAGAACTCTAGCTCATGTTCTTAAACCCATACTGAGGAATACAGATATTACTGTTTTTCTCTTGCATGTGTTACTCTGTGTCAAAAGTGCGAAAGAGTGCTCTGTGACACTGAATGATTTCAAACTTAAATATGAGAATCTGAGTTACACATTTTTGGCCTTTCAGAGTTTATTCTTGGTTTACTCCAGGCTTGCTTTGTTGGCCTACCACCCACACTAATCTGGTCCTAACCCAGTGTACATCTTGGACTTGGCATTACAATGCAAAAGCTCTTCATGGGTGTAATTTTATGGGTGGGTGATGGTCTCTCCTTCCAAAGGATGGTATGTCTATATTTGGAGTGGTCTTTGCACATGATGAATTGTATCTTGGGAGGAGGCAACCACAGCTCCCATTGCCTTCAGTAATTGTTACTGGCACTTATAGCAAAGGACCTTGCCCGAGAGACACACATTCTTGTGTCTGGGCAAATGCTGTAGGAAGGAATATAATTGCTCACAACTCATTTATATTTAAATTGTCAGTGAAAAATGCATCTCAGTTCTTTCTCCTGCTTGGAGTCACTGGGAGCTGTTGGTGTACAGTACTTCTAGAGATCCTGCCCCATTTGTTTAGAGTTTGCTGTCCCCACTGGGCAACCACTGCAGGACCTACTCCTGGTATCAGATTTCTCCCAAATATCACGTCTTTCTCAGAATACTCTGATGGCAGCAACGCTTCTGCTTGGCTTGTTTTTTGGTTAAGTTGCTTTTAGTATGTTATTCCAACCCACCTGAGTTTCCAGAGAAATCTACTTTCCTAACTGTGTTTTTTTCCAAGTGCTTTGAACAGTACTCTTATATTAGTAGTGTACCGAAATGTATTTTCCTAATGGGTCCCTGTGTGTCTGGTTGCCTGTGTTTTAAGTTAACATAAAACTGCATACAGTGTAATAATTTGGGAGTAAATATGTGAAAAATATTGAAATAACACATTCAATTTTAGTGATCGTTCAGCTATATGGATCAGAAATTTATTTTCCAAAAGCAGTTTCCTGTTTTTTGCTGATTGCCATTCATGCTGGTGAATGAGGCATTTAGAAGTAAATATTGGATTGGAAGCCATTTTTTGATCTGTTGTTTCCATAAGGAAAAAACCCCCAAACATTTGCATAATTTCAGTGTCGCTTGCCTCCAGATGAAATTATACTACAACCAGTTGGAGTTCCAGCTAGCACAAAATATAAACTGATTGGCCTGCGTTGGCATTAAAGTGCCATACTAGAAATCACGTGCACTTGTTTGATGGCTAAGTTGACTGCTTTATAGATACAGATGTAGTGACCATTTGGCTATTACTGTAAAAAAGGAAGATTGCCCAAATTTATCCTTGATAGGATTCTACCTATTTCTATATGAAATTAAAATCTGGCAGCTTTTGCCATATAGTTGATTATATTTGGATTTAATCTGTTTTAGGTTTTCCCAAGGGACTCAAAAGATTGCTTGAAGATGAAGCCGTTAAAAAGGTTGGAGTAGGAATTGAAGGAGATCAGTGGAAGCTGATGAACGACTTCGAAATCAAACTGAAGAGCTTTGTAGAGCTGGCTGATGTCGCCAATGAAAAAGTAAAAATTCAGTTTCATGGAGCGGGGGGGGTCTTATTATGCTAAATAAGGGGAGGTTTTTGTTTTCATAGAAATCTAAATGTGGCACCGGTCATACACCGTAGATCTATTACCAGAGATAAATATTACCAGGTGACACTTCTTAAAGTGTTTGAATTTGGAAGGAACTCAAGTAAGAGTTACAGTATTAAATGCTTGTATTTTCATTGCATAGTATATTTGATTTTCCCACAGATCTTTTTTTCCCCCTCAGCTCAGTTTCTGGCCATTTTGTTCCATTTGGAACATGTGTGTTTTTTTTTTTTTTTTTTTTAAATCAATCGAATTGTATTCCCTTTTATGTTTACTAACAGGAATTGCCAGACTGGATCAGACTCAAGGTCCATCTAGTCCATTGTCCTGTATCCAACAGTGGCCAGTACTAGATGCTTCAGAAGAAGGTGCAAGAAACTCTGCACTTGGCAGTTATGGGATAACCTGCCCCAGGGAAAAATTCCTTCTATCCCCAGTAGTTATGGGCTGGCTTATGCCATGAAGCATGACCTTCCAAAACTGTAGCTATTTTTGTTATCCATATAAATGTTTCATCCTTTGTGTATCCCGCTAAGCTCTTTGTCTCAGTGATCTCTTGTGGCAGAGAATGCAATAATCCAATTACTCATTGTGTGAAAAAGTATCTCCTTTTATTGGTTTCGAATTTGCCATCTTTCAGTTTCAATTCCTTTCAATTTCCTTGTCCTTGTATTATGAGAGAGGGTGAAGAGAAGTTTCTGAGCCGCAATCCCTATGGTATTCGTTATTTTGTAAACTTGTATCATGTCCCCTCTCTAAGATGTGAAGAGTTCCAATCTTTTCAATATCAATTAATAGATGAGGTTTTTCCATGCCCCATCACCTCATTTCAGGTGAGGACAAATGATTGATTCATGTAACAAGACAATATTTTTCCATAGTATTCTCCATGCCATTCCTTATGAACTCTAACGCCTATTTATTTTTCTGACTGCTGTTGCACATTGGCCAGAGGTTTTTGTTGTGCTGTCTGCAATGACGCCCAGGTCATTCTCCAGTTAATTATTTAGAACTCAGTTAAGGGTACGAGGAACTCGGATTATTCCTTATCAACACTGAATTTCATCTGCCCTGGGCGGGTTCCCCACATTTGCCTTGCATTTGTCCCATTGCTTAGATCATTATCCTTTCCCTGACTCAGTTGCCTCAGAGTCAGAGTTGATTGCTTTTCTCTGGGGCACCAGGCAGAGCTGCTGTCTGCTAAGTCACTGAATGCAACTCAGGTTGTCTTTGAGTAAAACTTTATTATAGAAAATAAAAAAAATCCCTAAAAATTGTTAAGGTGAATGTAAACTTAGATTGAAACATCACCATATTATGTTTACAACATATTGGATTAAATTATCCCTTCTATCCCATGAACAACTTCTAATTTCCTCCTAATTTGCATGTGTGTTTCAAATACCTGGTGCTCATCTCAAAGAAATCTTTGAATTTGTGTAAAGGGTTAGCCTTAAACTGACTGCACAAATCTTAGAGACAAAAAAAATCAGTGAATATCATGGAGCTCTTCAAAGGGTCTGTACTCTACACTTACTGTTCCAGAGGACTGGAGAATAGCAAATGTTGCACCTATAGCTATAAAAAACTCTAGGAGCTGGTCTACACTAGAAGCGGTACATTGGCACAGTTGCGCTGTTGTAGTGTGTCTGCTGAAGATGTTCTGTGCTGATGGGAGAGAGCTCTCCTGTTGGCATAATAAATCCATCTCCGCAGGAGGTGGTAGCTATGTTGGCGGGAGAAGCTGTCCTGCCAAAAATAGTGCTGTCCACAGCGGAGCATAGTCAGTGTAACTTACGTCACTCTGGGAGATGGCTTACGCTCACTCCTGAGGAATGTAAGTTGTACTGAAGTCAGAGGTAGTGTAGACTTGGCCTAGGAGTGATATGAGGAATTGCAGACCACAGAAAGTCTTAACTATTACCTGACAAATTGGTTGAAACAATACTTAAAAATAGAATAAGAAGTCATCTAGAAAATCACAATAGCATTGGGTCTAATTAGCATGGTTTCTGCAAAGGAAAATCATATTTGATTAATATGTTAGAATTCTTTGAATATATGAGTGAAGTAGTGGATAAAGGAGAACCAGTTAAGAACATAAGGTGGGTGCATAACTGGTTGGGAAATGGTTCCCAGAGAGAGTAGTTATTAGGGGCGCACAGTCAAGCTGGAAGGGTTTATCAAGTGGGTCCCACAGGGATCAGGCCTGGGTCCGGTTCAGGTGACTTATTACTGTTTAATTTATCAGTTTGTTCCAAAACCTTTTTTACTGACTCAATAAGGGGCAGTTCCTCAGATTTGTCACCTAAAAAGACCGGCTCTGGTGTGGGAATCTCCCCCTCATCCTCTTCAGTGAATACTGATGGAAAGTACAGTAACTCCTCACTTAAAGTCGTCCCGGTTAACCTTGTTTCATTGTTACGTTGCTGATCAATTAGGGAACATGCTTGTTTAAAGTTGCGCAGTGCTGCCTTTGGCAGCTGCCTGCTTTGTCCACTGCTTGCAGGAAGAGCAGCCAGTTGCAGATACCTGGTGGGGGCTTGGAACCAGGGTGGACCGACAGCCCCCCTATCAGCTCCCCACTCTCCTAAGTTCCCTGTGCGGCAGCTGCCCAGCAGGCTATCAATTGCCAGCAGTTCAGCTGTCCCTCCTGCCCTCTGCCTTGGAGTTGCTCCCGGGAACCTCCTGCTTGCTGTGCCGGGGGGGAAGAGGTGGGCTAGTGTCAGGGTGTCCCCCTGCTCCTGCCCCTGCTTACCTCTTCTCCATATAGAGTAGGGTGGGGATACGACAAGGCTCAGGATGGAGGGGGCTTGCTGGCCACAGCTGCTGTCTCAACTTGCTGATCTACTTAAAAAGGCAAGGTACTTAGAGTGGTATCAGCATACTTAAAGGGGCAATGTAAATCTCTCTCTCTCTTTCTCACTCAGAGTGTGTGTCTCTGTTTGCTATGCTGTCTTCCCTCCCGCCATTCGTGCTGCCTTGTAGAGTGTGAGGCTACATTAACAACAATGTGTTAACTGTTGAGGGCTCAGCCGAATGCTAGTTCATCATTTAGCAGTAAGGCATTCCCTGGGAAACATCCCACCCTCTTCTTCCACCTTCTAACTTCACCACCCCAACCAAGCTTCACAATCATCATTGCTGTGTACAGTATTACATTATTGGTTTAAAACTTATACTGTGTGTGTGTGTGTGTGTGTGTGTGTATGTATGTATGTATGTATATATAATATAAAATTTCCCTGGAACCTAACTCCCCCTATTTACATTCGTTCTTATGGAGAAATTGGATTCACTTAACATCGTTTCGCTTAAAGTCGCATTTTTCAGGAACATAACTACAACGTTAAGTGAGGAGTTACTGTATTCGTTTAGCTTCTCCACAATGGCCTGGCCTTCCTTGAGTGCTTCTTTAGCACGTTGATCCAACCAGTGGTCCCTCTGGTTGTTTGGCAGGTGTTCTGCTTCTTATGTACTTAACATTTTTTTTTTTCTGTTAGTTTTTCTGTAGTTTGCGAATTGCTCTTCAAATTCTTTTTGGCCTACCTGATTATGCTTTTACTCTTGACTTGCCGCAGTGTATGTGCCTTTCTATTTGCCGCAGTAGGATTTGACTTCCAATTTTTAAAGGATGCTTTTTGTCTCTAACCACCTCTTTTACTCTGTGTAACTATGGGGTGGCACTTTTGGGGGCTCTTTGTGTGTGTGTGTGTGTGTGTGTGTGTGTGTGTGTAGGTTTTTTTTTTTTTATTATTTGGGATACACACATAGTTGGCGCCTCTGTTATATTTTTTTTAAAGTTTCCATGCAGCCTGCAGGCTTATCACTCTTGTTCCTTTTAATTTCAATATAACTAGCTTCCTTGTCTTTGTTTAGTTGCCTTTTTTGAAGTTAAATGCTACTTGTGGTGGGTTTCTTTGGTATTTTCTCCCCGACAATGATGTTAAATTTAATTACGTTATGGTAGCTATTACGGAGCAATTCAACTACATTTACCTCTTGGACTAGATCCTGTGTGCCACTTAGAACTAAATGAAGACTTGCCTCTCCCTTTATGGGTCCCAGGACTAGCTGCTCCCAGAAGCTCTCTTTAATGGTGTCTAGAAATGTTATTTCTGCATCCTGTCCTGAGATGACATGTTCCCAGTCAGTAGGGGATAGTTGAAATCTCCTGGTGATATTGCATTTTTTGTTTTTGTAGCCTCTCCAGTTTCCTTGAGCATTTCACAGTGACAGTCGTGATTCTGGTCATGTGGTAGATAGTATATTCTTACGGCTATCCTCTTATTATTCAAGCGTGGAATTTCTGTTCATTGAGATTCCATGATACTGCTTGATTCATATAAGATTTTTACTACTTTTCACTCTATGCTTTCTTTCACATATAGTGCATCTCTCTCACCAGCGTGACCTGCTCTCATCGCTGTATATTTTGTATCTTAGTATTATCGTGTCTCATTGATTACCATCATTCCCACCAAGTTTTTGTGATGCCTATTACATCAATATCCTCATTTTATTCCAGGCACTCAAGTTCACCCATCTTAGTATTTAGACTTTTAGCATTTGTCTACAAGCACTTATGGTAATATTTAGTTGTCTGTCGTCTTGTGCTGCAATTGAATGGCAGTCTTTTCCGTTTGAGTGTTTGTTTTTTATTTTCAGTGATCTGTACTTTATCAACTTTTCTTCTCTTTCTTAGGATATAGAGTAGCATATTCAATAAATCCTCCCTTAAGGTATGTATTGCACCGTGTGCTCCTTCACACCTGTCAGCTTTCCCCCAGCCTTCGTTTAAAAAGTCATTTACGACCTTTTAAATTTTACATGCCAGCAATCTGGTTCTGTTTTGGTTTAGGTGGGCCCATTCTTTCTGTATAAGCACCTCCTTTCCCCCCAAAGTTCCCTAGTTCCAGATAAATCAAAATTCCAACACCATTGTCTCATCCACGCACAAACCCAACTGTCTATATTTCTAATATTGAATCCACCATTGCTATTACTTGTCTCTTCCTAATAACAGGGATCCCCTCCCCCAGAGAGGTCTCCTCAGTGTGAGAGGATACCATGAGATCAGCTGGTAGGAGGGTCCCAACTATGGGATCACTTCCCTCTGCTTCAGCTTGATGTTCTTTCCTTGAGACTTTCATCCTTCTCAATAGAATAGAGGCTGTCAGACTGTGGGGTGGGACCTCTATTGTTGATACAGATTTATTTAGATTGTTGAAAGGCCTCTGATAGTGTCCCACATGAGCCACTAAAATTAGTCATCGGGGAAGAGGCAAAGAATTCTCTCCTGGTTGGTTTTTGATCCAGACACAAAACAAAGAGTAGGAATAAATGGCCAGTTTTCTTCATGATGAAAGGTTGACAGTGGCATGACTCTAGGTTCCATACTGGGTCCAGTGTTTAATTTTGTAGGTGGTGCCGATAGTGTGCCTATAGTTAACGTTCCCCCAACACGTTTTTTCCCAAGATTTCACTTGGAATCTTGGGCTGAAATTTTCTATGCTGAGCATTTGCCTAAGGTTGCGTTATTTTGGAGAGTTTTAGCTAGAATGGTTCAGCTGTTCCTGAGAATGAGGTTTGGGAAAAACGCATTAATTTATCCAAGTTAAAGTTCTTACAGCTGCTTCATTGAGCAGCTCTATTGCCTCCAGGCATCAGAGCAACGGCGCAAAATTTGACAGGGTGTCAGGAATGTGCCTTTTATTGTTCCTCTGAAATTCACCCTAATTTGACCAAGTTGTAAGCTTTTGGAAAATCTCAGTTTGCACATGCTCGGTGGAGTCTTCTTTAAAGTTTACAAAAACACACGAGGAGTCCAGTGGCACCTTAAAGACTAACAGATTTATTTGGGCATAAACTTTCGTGGGTAAAACCCCCCCACTTCTTCAGATTCATGGAGTGAAAATTACAGATGCAGGCATAAATATATGGAGCAAGCTGCTTGACTGGCAGAGAATTAAGGAACAAGGGTGAGGAAGTAGGGGAAAACATGCAGGGCAGAGGCAGCAGCATATGGGGACGTGATATAACAGGAGGGAGGGGAGATTAAACGAGGCAGGGTCCTGTGGAAAACATATTATTGGGCTCATGTAATTACACTGTATCATCATGCATACACACAAGGGGATGAACTAGGGTTCCAATGGAAACCTTAATACTGGCATTTCCTAACTTGAGTGCTTGACTTTGTACCCTTAGTGGTATTTTAATGTAGGTTTTTTGGATGTACTCTTTGTTTCCAATCGGAAGGGGGAGTGATTACTGAAGTAGCACTATTTGCAGATGACACAGTTATTTGTTAGTGATGAGCAGTGTGGAACTTCAGAGAGACCTAACCAAGCTAGGTGAAAAGGCAACACAATGTGAAATAAAAGCCAGTGTGGATAAATGCAAAGTAATGCACGATGGAGGGTAACATTTAGAACTCTGTGAAATACACTGGTAGTTTAACCGCATCAACTCAGAAAAGGGACATGGGTGTCATAGTAGAAGTTTCATTGAAGGTGTCTGCTCAGTATGTAGCAGAGTTGTTGAGGCCAGCAGTTTATCAAGGCCCAAAGAGGGATTGGACAGTTTTATATGGATAACAAGAATATGCAGCATTATAGGAGTTAACACTAATAAAAACATTGGAAAGGGATTTTAAACATACTTCAGGGCTTAAGCCAATCTCTAACTATTCGAGACCAAGAAATGAGACCTGATGTGGGGAGCAGACTATCTCCCATCTGCCCACTGTGGGGTTTCCTTCATCTTTCTCTGAAGCATCTGGTGCTGGCTTCTCTTAGAGCTGGAACACTGGGCTAGGTGGGCTATGTGTCTGCTACTCTCTGGCAGTTCCTAGGTTTTACTCCCTGTCGTTCTGAATAATCATTCTCTCTTGGAGCAGGGCCCATTAACGTGTTGTTGAGTACTTCCTTGTCTCTGTTCCCTGTATGACTGTCAGATGGCATAATGCATAGTGCTTAAATTCCCCAAAGTACTACAACTGATGCAGTTCCCATTTTCAAGTCTGAGCGTTGACCATTACATCTGCCCCTTTCTCTGTCCCACCAGCATAAAACTTTACTATTCTAACCTCTATCCAGAGCCCTAATGTAGATGTTGGTAATTATTGATTAAATCTTCAGATATCAAATCCAGATATGCACATACGTTTGTATTCATGCATCTGGTTGCATTGGGAAATACCTATGTACTAGACAGCTTGGCTCAGGGAGCAAAGGATTCTATATCTGGGATAAGAATGAATTATTTTGGTCTCTACTGGCCTAATGTCGTCATATTGCTAGAATACAGATGTAGAGAACATAACTTCTGACCACGCTTACTTCCCCTAGTGATAGGCATGGCATACAGAAATTAAAAAATCTTAAGGTGAAGTTTTAATACTTAGTAGAAGGCTGTGCCTTTGAACCTGGTTTGAGAGAACCATGCCACATTAAACTCAGGGAAACTACCATTTAGTAGAACCAGAAACCATGTGCTGGGAGGCTGAAACAATGACCAGTAAATGGGAACAGCATCATCTCAGGAAAGCACCATAAAAGCCTTTTAAGATGATGGTGAAGTGGAAAGGTTACAGTCAGTGCTTTAAAATGACCAGTATTGAGCACTTGTGTGGTGTATTTCTCCCTTTTTTGCTATGCTGTGGACACCAACTTCTCATTGCATATGCTGATGGTGCCCTGATGCAGCAATCTAGTTGGCAAGAAGGGAACAACACTGTGCAGGAACACTGTGTCAGGGCACAAATGCTGTAGTTTTTCAGTTGTAACACTGCAGTTGGCTCTGATGGGAGCAGAATCAAGTTGTACATTTGTAGGTCAGTCATTTTATTGAGGAATGAGTTAATTATGATCTATTCAGAGTCTCCACTTGTAATGTTGAATCAGCTTTGTTACCTTATTCTGAGAATTATTTTTACCATGTACAATTATTTTGAACTTAATAAATATTTCTTATTTTTAGCTGAAGTGTAAGGAGATATGGAGTCTAAATGGCTTGGTAAAACATCTGTTCAGCAAGCAGCTTCTGATGGACAAGTTTGTCCGTTGTAGTAACTGGGAAGAATTTCCACTCAGCGAGGAGCAGAAGTTGTATGCAGCCACTGACGCTTATGTGGGTACAAATAGAGAGCTCCACTCCATGTTTTTAACTATTTCATTCCTCTTAATACATTATTTGCCAACCTTTTTAATGTCTTGCTGCAGTGGAACTCACCAATCCTGTAATCCAGATTCCTCACAACAAAATTGTTAGTATTAAATCTTTGCCCCACAAAACACTCTATAAAGCTTCATCGTGTCGGTGACTGAGCTGTGGGCAGTCTGGCCGAGAGTTCGGAGCAAGAGTCCGGCCTACCAGTTAGAGCTGAATCCAGACAGTGTGGGTACAGGAGCGAAGCCAAGGGTTGTAGCTGGGTGTCAGACCAAAGCCTAAGGCGAAGGGTGAACCACTGTCAGTCAGAAGGCAGAGCCAAGGGTCTGAGCTGGTAATCAGAAGTCAGGAAGAATCTGGGAGCTGGAGCAGGTGCAGGCAATGGCTGGAGCCAGGCTAGAGACAGTGAAGGCAGATAAGCGCAGCTGTGGGTTAGGAATGTGTGGAGCAGCTCCTGAGCTTAAGTATCAGCCTATTGATTCCTTCAGCCAATCAAATGGTGCAGTTGACTCCTTCAACCAATCAGGGCCAGCTGCACTCATTAGGTTGCCAGAAGAGTGGCTCTTTGCAGGCTGGCCCCTGACACATTGTGTAGGCCACTGTCCAACATTTTCAGTTCTTGATTGCGTTTTAACCCATGTATTTACTGGAGGCTGTTTCTCCAAGGTATTCTCTCCGAGTGGGTCTGATTTGTGAATACTTCTATAAAACTGTACAGTTTAGAAGTATAAACCCATAAAATTTAAAAAGTTAGGATTAAAATTGCCTAAAGAGCAGCATTGCTTTAAAGACTTGTTGCATCTTCAATAATAACTTCAATTCTGTGGATCAGAATAGGAATGGCAAAGAAAAATATCAAACTTGTCAAGTCCTGACCAGAAATGATACCATCCCAATATAAATGTTTATCATTTGGCACACTAAGGACACTGTCTATTAGCAGGAAAAGTTATCCCTCAGAGAAATAGTAAGAGCCCATTCAGGCAGGCATAATATCCAATCAAATAAATGTTCCGTTAGTTTTGGAAACAATGCTTAATTATTCATTAGAAAAGGGGATGGGGACAAATGGAGGAGCGGAACGGTCTTACTTCACTGAACAGTTGCATATGGGAATGAAGTAATTACAATATCTTGCGCTTTACATCAATAGATCTCAAAGTGCTTTGCAAAGGAGGTTAATATCATGTCAGTTTTATAGAATTTCTCTGCCCACGTCTCCCGCCAGCTACCCCAGGGACTCCCCTCACATCTCAGCACCTCATCTTTCCCCTATACCAATGCTTTCTCCCTCTTCTCCATGGGAAATTCATGAAACCAACCAAACCCGGGAGCCTGACTCTCCCTCTCCCCAAACCCTGCCCTCCTCCCTTTTGGCCCATACAGGCCTCTCGCTCCATCAGGCTAGGGTAGGTGGGGAGAGGTGCCCACTTGGAGTACTTGTTCTCAGTAGCATCAAATTCATATACATCATAATAGTTCCATCTCAAACGATGACCTGGCCACAGTGGCTTGTGGTTCAGCATTCCCAGGCTAGACTATTGCAATTCTCTCTCCCTGGGTTTAGGCAAAACGTGGAAAGAAGTTACAGCTGGTGCTTCATGCAGTAGTCTGTCTCCTTACTAAGATGAGCTGAAGGGGCATATTGTTTTCTACAACATTTAGGTATAACCTTGAACAAGGCACAAGGAAAAGCCTTTTCAACAGCAGCTCCAAGACTGAGAGTCCAAGCCTCACTCTATGTGAAGTTGCTTATTGACCAAAGTACAGTTCTCCTCATTCTCAGTAAATGATGCTTTTTCTAATACACCTGGAGATGAGCAGTGAACCAGAGATTTATATATATCTTTGAGTTCACTTACGAGACTTATCAGGAGGTTACCAGGAACAGTAATTGTTGTAGTTCTGTTTAGTATTTTATAGAGCACTGTAGATGTCCATGAGGCTCTCTAGTAAATGAAAATAGAGGACATGGTCTGCCCACGTTTTGTGTGCCATGGAACACGAGGCAGATGATACTAATGTTTTAGCTGTGCCATAATCCAGTGGCTCTCAACCTTTCCAGACCACTGTACTTCTTTCAGGAGTCTGATTTGTCTTGAGTACCCCCAAGTTTCACCTCATTTAAAAATTGTTTGCTTACAAAATCAGACATAAAAATACAAAAGTGTCACAGCACATTGTTATTGGAAAATTGCTGACTTTCTAATTTTTACCATAGAATTATAAAATAAATCAATTTGAATATAAATATTGTACTTACATGTAAGTGTATTGTGTATAGAGCAGGTTAAACAAGTCGTATGAAATTTTAGTTTGTACTGACTTCACTAGTGTTTTTTATGTAGCCGGTTGTAAAACTAGGCAAATATCTAGATGAGTTGAGTACTCCCTGGAAGACTACAGTGTCGATTTAGCCGGTAGTGTAGACATGGCCTGTGTGTCGATCTGACTGGGCCCATGGGGTGTAGAGCAAAGGCATTTTGGGTGCATTGTTTAGCAAGAGTTTAACTCAGCATTTGCTGTGTTTCTAACTTTTTAAAAAATAAACGAACACACCTCTAATGTCTTGAGGTAATGTTCACTAAAATCATTGATCTGTTCCTGCACCCTTAACTTTACCTTAAGAAAGTGTTAGGCTAAATTGTATTTTGTATTGAGTTCTCTAACTTAATGTTGCATTATTGACATTGTTTGGAACAAAAATCCTTCACTTTAGTGTTAAATTGAATTTACATCTTGGATTGGAGAAGAAATTTGTAGCCTGTTCAGTTTGTTTTAGGCTTTTCCAACCATGGAAGGAAAAAAATGTAATATGTGATCTGTATGGAATCTGAAGCATTAAATTTGTTTTGCTTTTCTTCACAGGCAGGCCTCCTCATTTACCAAAAACTGGAAAATATGAATAACTGTGATCAGAGGCTCTATAGTATAAAAAACGGTAAATTGCAAATTAAAAGCATAAAGAATGTGTGTTTTTTCTAATTGGACATTGAACTGTTTGGGGTTTACAGACAACTTGCAGTGAGAGTATTCTATTTGGGTTCTTTGTTCACCTGTATCACCTGGGTATCTGAGTGGTTTTCAAAAAGGGGCAGTAAGTGACAGGGGAGCTCAGTCTCATCGTTCTGTGGTGTGTGGCTAAGTTCTATGAGGGGGCTGGTAAGAGATCTCACTCTTACTTACTTTTGTTACTCCACACCGTAATAGGGTCAGATGCTTGAATAAACTATTGGCCACTTTGTGAATTACGGCATGTTCAGTGCCATCTCATGCATTTGTGAGAAAGAGGGAAATACCATAGTGTCTCCTGCTTCTCATCCTGCCGTGGAGTGAGGTCTGCCAGAGCTGGTCTTTTTTTCCTCATAGCTCAGGAGATGTAAATATCCCATGGAATACCAGCAAACTGTAAACTTCCGCTTTGTCCTACGGGCACACAGCATTTGAATTTTTTGGTATATAGATTATTAGATTTAATGGAAAATGTCACAGCTGATTTTGCTTCATTTCTGCCGAGCGAGAGAACTTGTCCAGATTTTATAAAAAGCTTGTTACCCAGTAGTTCCTATTTAGGTACCTAAATATATGCCCAGATTTTCAGAAGAGCTTATCTCCCATTTTCACATCAGTAATAATGAGTTAAGCTAAAAATCTTAGTGTTGCTCTTGACCAGGGAAAGCCGCGTGGAAAAGATTTTATTCTCTTTCTATGCAGGCTGTACCCTTATTTTCCCTGTGATGACCATGCAGCAGCAATCAAGCCTTCTTGATCACAAGGCTTAATTTTTGTGATCTCTTTTAGCGGATGTCTCTATATTTGCAGCTTGTGCATGATTCAGCTGCATGGTTGCTCACTTTTTATGAGCGTTAACAAATTAAACACCTTTTAGTTTAGTTTATGATACTAAAGTCAATGGAACTACTCATGTTTAAAGTTGCATAAGTCTTTGTAGGATCTGGGCCTAAGAACATTTAGTCTAAATGTGTGGGCTGTTCACTTTGTTTGTAGCGCAATAGCATGTACATGTGCTCAGACTTGTTTAAATGAAGCAAGTTTCCTGTCCCAAAGAGCCTTATGTCCAGATTCTTAAAAAATAGGAGCTTAAAGCTAGACTCCTAATTCCATGCGGAGGAGCATACATAAGTGGCCTGACATCTCAAAAGTGCTGTGACACTGTGTCTCCCATTGGCTCAAAGTGAAGAGTCTGTGAGTGAGGGGGTGGAACAAGCAACCCATCAGCACAGGGCAGAGAAAGTCTAGAGTCAAGGCTGTATGATGACGATGTTGGTATCTGCTCGTCCCTTTGGTAATACTTGGGAGGCTACTTCTGTGTCTGTTCCTGCTGAATTTCTTTGGCTCTTTGGGCTGGCTCCACATGGCTCAGGGGAGGGAGTGCTGCATGAGTCCTGGTGCCCCTAGGAAGAGGTGGGGTAACCTCTGTGCAGTTCTGGGTCTGGATGGTGCTGGTAGGGATGGTTTGTCCCAGCTGGGTCCCGTTTTCCCCTTCCCCCTCACTGTGCAGCACCTTGTCAGGCTGCTTCTGAAAATGGGAAATAGACAAAGCTATTAACTGTAACTATAATTATAATTAACTATAGCAACCACTGTTTCTCTTGAGTCAGTAACGATCTAGTAAGCTTATTTGCGTATGCATAGAGAAGAGAGGTGAGTTATATGTCAAGAAACTTCACTGACATTGAGTTTTTCAGATGGGGAGATGTTGCCAAATGAAGTCAAGAAGCAGCTGTCCTCATTAGCTGAAGAAATGGTGGAGCTGGCTAATGGTCTTCCCAGCACTTTTGGACAACTTAAAAATATGCAGAGGTTAGATGTTGCTCAAATCTGCTTCCTCTTTATCTTTGCAATCCCTGTCAGTGGTATGTTCTTATCTGTACTAATGGTATCTAATCCAGTGCACCCTATCTATAATTACAGATCCATGTGTATATTGTGGTGGGTGAGGGCCTCCTGGTGTCCCCACCAGACCACAATATAGGCTGCTAAGAGTCCTTTTCTGGCATAAGGCATACAAGGGATTCTCCAAACAAAATAAACAAACAAGTTCCTTTCCCGGGAGATGGTTTGGCTTACCTGAAGGCTCTGGTGTCCTTAATCTGAGTTAGGGTCTGCCTCCAGCTCCTCCTTTTGGTAATCCTCACTTTATACCTGGTCTATATAGTCTCAGGGATGGTAGAGTAGAATCATAGAATATCAGGGTTGGAAGGGACCTCAGGAGGTCATCTAGTCCAACCCCTCTGCTCAAAGCAGGACCAATCCCCAGACAGATTTTTGCCCCAGATCCTTAAGTGGCCCCCTGAAGGATTGAACTCACAACCCTGGGATAACTGAGCTATCCCTACCCGTGCAACTGTCTCTGTTGCCGGCTATATCCAAGGCATAGCAGTCTTCCCCTAGTCACCACCCTTCCTGTGGCAGGCTTTCCCTTTTTAAGCTTTGTGAGTCCAGGCAGAGCAAATCTTGCGGTCTGTCTTGTTAGTGCTGGCTGACCCCATGAGAGCTTGTTGGGGCACCCCTCACAATGTGTATTCCCCCCCCCCCTTTTTAAAGAAACTTCAGTCCATGGGAAAACTTCACTTTTCTACTCACAGATACAAGGATGCAACTTTTCCTTGTGTAATAGCAGAGGATTGGTGGTTTAGCACTGCCAGCCATGTTCTATAGGACTCTTATAATCTGAAGGGAAGCCTGTGAGCCCTGGAACTGTGACAAAGCCTACCTTAAACAATTGCTCAAGTGACCAATGAGTTTTGGATACTTAATGCAACTAGCCTTCTAATCAAGGTGGGACGTACCTCTACTCAGTGTGTTTGGGAATTCTTTAAGTCTCAGGATAGGCTGTTGCCTAGGAAAGATGGTCTCGCACAAGTTTTAGTTTACGTAGCTGATTACTAGTTTCAGGTTGCTTCTTACCGTTCATTGTTTAAATATGATCGTTAATAACTTGATAGAAATGGTTCCATCTAGGCCTGATGGGAAAAGATGTAGGGCAGAATGTCATCTGCGCATTGATACTCTATCACAGGGATGTCCAGCCTCTTCAGCTTGAGGACCCAACATGATGTTTCAGAGAGTCAAGAGGCCACAATCAGTTAGTTCTCTTACAAACCCAGTACAAAAAACTGACGACGACGACTACTATTGACTACCTAATGTCGGAGAATAACAGAGTTTTTACTTTTTGTTTGGGTACAGCAAGTTAGATACTTTATTTTTTTAAGCAATTGCGTAGAGGGAGAGAGCTAAACAGGTCTTTTAACAGGTAAACAATTAAGGCAAGCATTTATACCTTTTGTTACAGACAATAATGAGCAACAGCTGCATTTTGTTTATACATAGGTCATTCTGATATCTTGTTTTGCTTACTAATGTAGACTCTTAATCTACATTCCATATTATTTACACATTATTTATACAAGGTTGCAACAACTTTTTACACAGTTTTTTTTAATTTGCTTTATACATTTTTTGCTTTTACAAATTTTGCGTTATTAGGGTTACAGTTAGCCTGACTTTTGCTAACAAACTGTCATGTATTGCAATTTCCTTTTTGTTAGTTTTTTTTTTTTTTTTGCTTTTACAACCCCCCCCTTTTGTACTACTAGTACAACAAACATTTTTAAATCTTTATTTGCATTAAGTCTTGGAATTTAGATTTTACTTTAGTTAACCTTAGGGGTTTTGATTGGATGTAAAGACAATGCACGATGAGCATGGACATGAAAGATATTACTATTATTACATCCTTTATAACAACAATAACATACATTTATACTAACTAACACCAGCACAAACAATAATATTTTCATAGCAGTAATATGATGGGGTTGTTGTACAGTTTTAGTTATAAAACACAATACATTATACTTGGTACATAAGGTGGACACTTTATAAGCTGTATGAAAGGCTTATTTTTTAACTTGATATATATATATATATTGAAGTATCTGAATTTGCCCTTGTATTTTAGAGATTTTTTGAACCTCTGGTAACAGTGAAAGCAAATTTTGAAATTGATTAGGTACTAAACTAGTCCAATTAAAGGGTATTTGGAACCTAATGGCTACTTGGAAAATTTTATTTGCAGGCCGGTAAATAATATGATTGCCTGCAGTGGTAATAAGATTAAAATGTATGTTTTGCAATGTGGTGGCTTTAACATACACACAGCTATTATTAGCTTGAAAAAGTAAGTGTCCTGTCAGGGTAGTTCCTTGTCCCCTACCCTCCCAGCAAGCGTAGTCATGAAGAGTAACAACTGCTCCTGGCTTCAATTTACGGATGCACTGAAGCTGTGGGGGTTTTAATGGCCAAAATGTCCGTTGACTCCCTAACCCCATTTAAATGTCAGATGTAATTCCAGGAGCACTGACTAAAAATTGATTGGGCATACCAGGTAGTTTAATTTTTTAGATGTTTTGATGAATTATTTAATTCCACATGCATTTTTCCCATGGACCTGGCAGGATTTGGTATATGGGAGCCCACCCCCCCCAACCGGTCCATATACTTGGAAGGAGCACTGAGAACGTTTGCACTTCCACCCAGAAAGTCTTTAAATATGTCTCCATGGCCACAGATTAGATGGTACTCCTGATGTGCCTGTAAGGGCAGTGGGCCAAGCCTGACGCTTTAGATTATTCCGAATGGCCATTAGCTGGTCATTCAGGAAATTTTGAATTTTTGAACATGCTAGATCCCACTGCAATGCCTTCCCAGCCTCAGTGATATTCAGTACCATCTCTGTCAGCCACTTCTGGGTCATAGAACTAAGGGCGGAGATAACATGTAACTTACCAATTCTAGCCTGTATCTGGGTAGCTGTTTCCCAGAAATAAGGCTAGTGGCCTTTTCTAATTGCCCCAATTTTTTATTATGTTTTTGGCTTTTAAAAATATTTTAAACTGCTGCTGCACTCTTGGCCCCATCCTAAAGGGATCTAGTCAAGTCTTTTTTTTTTTTTTTCAAAAAGGAAATAACCCAAGCCCTTTGTTGTGCTAATTTAATGGCAGCCCTTTTTGAACAATTTGGGTATGTAGAGGTGATTTGGAAACTGGATAAGGGCAATGAAAATTTAACAGTTCTTAGTGTAGTGTTAATTACAGTTTATTGATATTTTAATATATTTTTTTTGGTGTAGTATTATACCTCATTCATTGGTTGAACACCTTTATGTACTTTTGGGAGGCATTGATATTAATGGCATAAGAAGGGGTGTATTGCAATAAGGTACAGGTCACATTATTAGTCACTGGAATAATGTTTTATGCAGGTAAAATTTCCAGTGGCAAAACAAACTCTTTGGGTATTCGTTTAATTGTTTACTAATTGGGTGACCAAATAACAATAAGGGCCTTTTTTATTTAACACAGTGCAAATTTCAGGAACATTTGCTATAGAACCCATTAATTGCAATTACAGATTTTTGGGGTTCACTGATAGTGATATTATATACTTTTATTTTTATTGATTTATTTATTTTTTTATTTAATTGTTTACTTATATGGAATATTTTAAACCTTAAAAATTTTTTAAGCAATATTTAAATAAATCACTAAAGTGTGAAGGCCTTGGCCATTGGTTTTATTAAATATATGGCATTGTCTGTATTTGGATGTGTTACAGGGGTAATAGTGTAATGGAGGAGATGGCAGGGGCAATGGCAACAAGGTGCCTTTGGTACTTACAATTTAAAATTCAATTAGGGAGGGCAATACATGCTGAAGGACTTATTTAAAACACAGGGTGCAGCCTGTAGAATAAACCCCAAAATCCAATCAATACCACGTTCCCAAGCATGGGTCCCACAAGTTTTTTGGGGGTGGTAAAACAATTCCCCAGAACCGCTTTGCATCTGATCTTACTGCACAGTCAATACGTTCGGATGGCATGAGCCCAACAGGGACAGACAGCCCCACGGACAGTCCTCCTCCAACACCCCAATAGAGATTTCAAAAGGTCTCCTACCTCTATTGTGACGCCATGGTGTTCGAAGGGGAATGATCCGTAGCAGCTGCCGGTGCCTCTGCGGGCATTGCCATCCTGGACAAGCCCCCAGACTGTCGGAGAATAACAGTTCTCACTTTTTGTTTGGGTACAGCAAGTCAGATACTTTATTTTCTCTCTATCAGTTGCATAGAGGGAGAGAGCTAAACAGGTCTCTCAACAGGTAAACAATTACAGCAAGCATTTATACCTTTTGTTACAGACAATAATGAGCAACAGCTGCATTTTGTTTATACATAGGTCATTTTGATAGTTTGTTTTGCTCACTAATGTAGATTCTTAGTCTACAGTCCATATTATTTATACAAGGTCGCAACAACTTTTTACACAGTTCTTTTTTACTTGCCTCACACATTTTTTGCTTCTACAAATCTTACGTTATTAGGGTTACAGTTAGCCTGACTTTTGCTAACAAACTGTCATGCATTGCAATTCCCTTCCTGTCAGTTTTTTTTTGCTTCCACACTAATAATTTGCATCCGAAAGTTTCTTTACCCCGTCAACTTCTTGATTTCCAGCTGAGTCTGAGATGATCCCACAGTACACCAGCCAGGCTAAAATAGTCTTCATGATCAATTCTTACTTTGTCTTTGTGAGCTGAAAATGTTTGTTCATAGATGGGTAGGCACTTTCAAAGTTGACAGATCTTCTTAGAGTGCTGGTTCCTATGTGTATTCCGTGGTGGGTACGGGTGTGCTCCAAGTGCCTGAGACTGGAGAATTCTTGCAAGTAGTGTCCGTTGGTTCATGTCTGATCCCTGCCCTCCTCATGCTCCATACCGAGGATAAAAGGGATGGGCAGACTGACTGCCCTTCCTGTTCCTTCTCACCACTGCATGGCCTGAGTTGGAACCTCTGGTGCCTGGAGCTTATATATTTAAGCAGCGTAACTGCATGATGAAAACTGTTTTCCCTCCAGAAATATAGGTATTGTATATTGATTTTTGGTTGAGGAAAATTTTGTATGCATGTAAAGATTTTTTCCAGCTGGAACAATGAAGCTGCATCTATGAAGTTTTGAGGAAATAGGGGGGGTTATTTTGCTATATGTTAGAATTATCATTAATGGCAAGAACTGCCTTTAAAAAACCACTGGTAAGATATATAATAACATTTATTTACAGCTTCATTTAATTCTCCTTTTTTCCCCCAATAGAGCTGTAGAAATATTAACTGGTGTATCAGAAAATATATGTGCCTTAAGAAACATGTTGCTTGGTGAACCCAACTCTCAAGCAGAGCTGGGGAGCAGCTGTGTTACAGCTCCAATGAAATCTGAAGTTGTGTCTACCATTGTTGAAGAAGAAAAGGCCGAAACACTTGAATTTCCTACAAGAGTTGAAGATGATTTAAATGATGACATAGATGATGATACGTTACTGAGTGTCAGTGAAGGGGACCTGACTGGTGGGGAAATGGAACTTAGTAAGCCTGAGCAGAACGATGGAACTGCAGACAGAGGATCTAAGGAGAATACAGACAGAGACTGCTTAATGTCACTGGACATTACTGAATATGAACTTCAAATGTTGGAACTTAAGGCCAACGAAGAAATTCTAAACGCTGCCTTGCCTGAGGTAATGGATTAAAATCCATACAAATGATGAACATTAGCAGGAAAAGTGATCTTATTGTTAATTTACCAAGGGATTTTAAAGAGTTGACTTCCAGAGTGACAGTTGATATGTGAGAGAGGAAGGGATATTGAATTGCTTTCCCAAAGCTGAATTTAAAGCTTTAGTCTGGTCAATATCCATGAAACTTGTCGATCTCTGAGCCTCTCTTTAGCACCGCTACCACTTAGATCCTTGTTACTTCGCTACATACACGAACTCTAGATTCACTCTTTCTACTGTGAATAATATATTTACAATATGAATTTTAGGGGGTACCTGGCCAAATTCTGTCACTGGACATACCTCCACAGTTCCCATTGTAGTCACTGGAGATGTGCAGGTCTCTTACAGGGTACAATTTGGACTACAGAGTTCATAAATTGTAGCCCTTTTAGGGACTTCTCTTTTATGGGGCTAGATTCCTTTTAGTTTCTGTAATTGATTTTACTTTATTTTCTTTTCATTTGTGTGGTTTGTCTGTATCCAGGTTAAACGGAATCTTTAAACTTCTATGGAAATTTGCTGTGTTCTCCTAAAATTTTTCCAAACATGTTTTACTATGGGAAGGGTCCAGACCACATTGTTTAGCGAAGCGTTATCTGCAACTAACCCTTGAATGACATATAAATAATGTGTCTAGTAGAGGAATAGAGGGGTGGTGGACTTTCAGTGAAATAAAGGCTTATTTTGAAATATTCCTTTAGGAACCATATTCCAGAGAGAATGAACAAAAGCTTGGTTGTGTCATTGAAAGTGATGAAGAACTGGAAATGGAGATGCTTAAAGTAGGTGCCATAATGTTTGTTTCCCTCATTGAGGTAGTTGCTAGTCACTTTGGTTGGAGGAAGAGAGAGGGGAAAGAGACTCTTTATTATAGTGTGGGTTTTTCCAGCATATTCTAAATATTTTTGACAAAAATCAGAAATCATCCTGTCATACTCATTCTCTCCCCCTCATTCTGGCCCTAATCCAGCAAAGCACTGAAGCGCAAGCTTCAAATTAAGCCTATGAACCATCCCATTGAACTACTCACATAATGAAAGTTAAACAGCGCTTTCCTGATAAGAACATAAGATTGGCCACACTGCTAAAATATTCAAGCTTTTCTTATATTACTTGTCCCATTGAATGTCACATCACATCAGGAACTGCATCCTTTCTCCATCTATTTTTCAAGTCATTAGAAACGAACAAGGCTGTTTTTCCATAAAACCTCAGTTCCCACCTCTCCCAATCAAATTCACAAAACAGAATCCCAAAGGAAGAGAGAGAATCGGAAATGAAAGCTGTTGCCCAGCAGTTTAATCACACATCCTGAAAGAAGCTATTTAAAACTCAACATGATGTTTTTAAAATTTTGAAAGACCGCCTCAGAGGAAGGATTGGAGAGAATACCATGTAATTGGCAAATGAGAATAACCATTTCTTCTTCGAGTGATGTTCCCTATATGTATTCCAATCGTCGCTGAGTATGTCAGTAGAGGGGATGGAGGGCAGGTGTTGGAATACAGATAGGGTTCACATATCTTGAAGAACCTCCAGTTACAGGTAAGTAACGTCCTCTTATAAAAGGTAACATTTAGTGGGATTTAAATTAATAAAACAATAACATTTGAACCTATGTTGCCCTCTAATAATGGCAGTTTCTCACAAGATTGATCTTCTTTGTGCCTCATGCTGAAGGATCTGAGCCAAGCCATAATTAGAGTAGAATTCATGTGCCCTTGAGCAATATTGGTTCAAACAAAATGGCAGGTTTTGTTCATTATTATTTCCCCTTCATGCAATAGGGGTTAACTTTTTACTTCCCATTTTCAGTCTATAGAAGATGTAGATAATTCTAAAGTCAGTCGAACTGACTCTACCTCCATTGAAACCAAGAGAATTGATGGCACAAAATTACACCTTTCTCCAGATGATGATGAAGATGAAGGCATTGAGGAGGAGGAAGAGGAGAGTTGGGGTAAATACTGAATTACACTATGAAGTATGAGTAAAAATTGACAATCACTCTGTACTGTGTGTAGAAGCAGACTCGGAAGGTCGCGTAAAGCCCTGTGTTTAGTTTACTGCTCATGCAGACACCAAGCAAACGTTGAAGTTCTGAAGTAGTGCTCACTGATACTAATGAGACCAAAAGATAACTTGGAGTCAAATTTTGTCCTTGGCTAAATGTAGGTGACTCCTTCTAAACTAAAACTGGAAACATATTCAGAACAAGGTAGATGGGATGGGGAATCGTTTGTCCCAAACTGATGCCCTCTGCACAGCCTGTCTTCCTCTCATCACATCCGTCTCACAGCTCCCTGAAGACTCCATCTGTGGACCCTGGCTGGTCTGTCTGCTCCTGGTGATTTTGACCCAATGGTTGGGAACTGGTTATGTGGAGACAGGGCACGTGGGGAGTGCTGCCGAAGTGAGTCCTGGCCTGCCCAACCCTTGCTCCCTGACATCTTCCCTTCTGCTAGGCAGTCTCCAGATTAACTACCTGACTCCACCCCAGCCATTTCCAAGGAGTTATATTTAACTGATGTGTTGCAAATAGAAATTGGCAAGAATATGCTAAGGTTATTGGTTGCTAGTATTTCATAGGGTTATATAGGTTGAGAGAAGTAATCTTACCAACTTGGCATGAAGAAAGAGATTCATGGTTTTATTCCTAACAGTGTTTTGCAAATTTGCTAGACTTTCGTGTTAGAGCGGCGTGAATCCAGGGCCCAGGAAATGAATAGCAACAAACTTCCTAATCTCTTTCAGTCCATGGCTTTTCACTTCTAATAAAGCTAAATATGCATGCATTGTTTTTCCTTCAGATCCTTTGTTGCCTGTACCTAGTGAAATAGAAGTCACATGCTTAAAGACATATTTTGGACATTCTAGTTTTAAACCGTAAGTGTGTTATCAATTATCATATTATGTATGTGTGCAGTTCCTATCTTTTATTTAATTTAGAATTATTTTCTATTGTTGCTTATGATAAGCACCAACAGTAAGCTTAGTGTTGTAGAAGACACACAAAAAAGGCACAACCCCTGCCTTGAGGAGCTGTCAAAGTAAATCTCATAGTGAGGTACCTATATCAAAGCGCTTATAGAGTAGACATCCATGTTCTTGTCACTTATCTTAGCAGGCCCGGGTAATAAAGGTGTTACACTAAAATAACAAAGGCACTGTAGATACCTCAAAATATTTCAAACAACAAAAAATTTAAATTACTAACTTGTCACAGTAAACTTCATAATTGAGGTGGTTGGTTTTTTTTTTGCATTTGTCTGTTAGACACACACTGTGGAAGAACAGAGTGTGGTAATGCACAAAGGGCAGTGATAAAAAGATAGCTCTACAAACAGTGCTAGGATACAGAGGATAGATTTCTAAGGCCTCGTAACCGATATGCAGTATTGGTTTATATACATCATATAACAAATTGCCTAGAATATTATGTAGTAATTTAACCATCGGGATGTAGCAACTACTTGGTAACCTAGGAGCAATAATGTGCATATTTCCGTGTTGCTGTAGTTGTGTTGGTCTCAGGATGTTAGATGTGGGTGAGGTAATATCTTCTGCTGGACCAATAAAATACATTCCCTCACCCACCTTGTCTCTCCAGTAATGTATATGACTTCTGCGCACTGCAACACATCTAAAATTTATCAGTGTTAGATCATTATATGGTCTTATTTTCAATATAAATAGGATAAAATAATTCTTAAAATGCCATATGGCTTGCAATGCTCATGGAGTAAATTTTATGAAAAATTGCTTTGGGGAAAAATCAATTTGGTAAATTCTGAGACACATAAGGCAAATTCGGATTTTTCTCAATTTTATTTACATTGATACCCTATCTTTAGTTGCACACAAAAAGGACCAAAGCTGTGTTTGGCAGCAGCGTAGCATTTCTCTGCCTGTTGTGGTGAAAAAAATTGGTAAACCTATTTGAAGATCAGCTTTTAATAACATAGTAGGCGTCTACTGCATTTGTAGTCTTCCATTAATCATAGAATATAAGGGTTGGAAGGGACCTCAGGAGGTCATCTAGTCCAACCCCCTGCTCAAAGCAGGACCAACCCCAACTAATGATTGAGGCAAATCCTGCTTGCCTTAATCTTACACGTAGTCCCAATATGACTTCAGTGGGACTTCTTGTAGGAGAAAAACAACCACCGTTTGGCTGTAAGTAGTGTGTGGGGAGAGGGAGCACACCTAGAATACTAAGGTGGTTTCAACCGTGGTTTTATTGAACTGACAGTTTTACTTAAGTTCTAATGTTACACATGTGGATGCCAGATATGTTGTATAGTAGCACAAGATACAGTTCCTGGTAGGCAAATAAAAATTAATATGTATTTAATTTCAAGGGTCCAGTGGAAAGTGATCTCTTCTGTTTTACAAGACAGAAGAGATAATCTCGTTGTCATGGCAACTGGTAAGTACACACCTTATGTTAAAAGGAACATATGTAAGCTTCTTTTATGATTGCTTTGTAGGGAACATGGTCTAAAAATTGTCTTGCATGGATTGATTGAGTGTTAGGAAGTACACTAATGGGGAAAGTGAGACGCGAAATGAGGCTTTGGGGAGGAATTAGAGTTTCAGGTATTTAATACTTCTGTTGTTAGAGGTATGTTTTCTTTTTAAGGATATGGGAAGAGCTTGTGCTTCCAGTTTCCACCCATTTACACGGGCGGTACAGGGATAGTCATCTCTCCTCTTATTTCTTTGATGGAGGACCAAGTGCTGCAGCTTGAGTAAGTCATATAACCATAGCAGGCAGGTGCCATGTCCCTACAGAAACCCACAGATGCTGCATCTGCCATTTGTTGGTGCAAACGGCTGCATCTTTGACACTCACTCTTAGGCCCATCTTCTCTGACCCCCCTGCATACCACAGGCCAGAAAACCTCACCCAGTGATTCCAGCATCCAGCCCAATAACTTCTAGTTGAGCTAGAGCAGATCTTTAAGAAGGAGACATCCAATCGTGATTGAAAGTCGTCAAGTGATGGAGGATACAACACATCCTTCTTGCCTTCGCTCTCACCATTTCACCCGTGGGAATAAAGAGCAGTGTGGCTGCACCCATCTCTGTTCCCTCCTGCCCCCTGTGGCAGTCAGAACTCACCAGTTTCTTCCCCGCTAGTAAATAATTAGAGAACGTCTTGTAAATAATACATCGTTAACGTTAAAGATTAGGTTATAGTTAGTTTAAACGTAGTTCTGCTCATTTGGCAGCTTCTGGTCCCCATTTTTTTTGGTCCAGTGAGTCTTTTTCCTCAGATGTTCTCACCTTCCTGCCCTTATGACAGATACTAAGCCCTTGAGGTTCGAACTCTGCCCTTCTGGTCATGGGCTGATTCCCTGGACTGATGGCCACTGCAGACGCCATTTGTGCTTGAGGGGATCTCATGGGCCTTCTTGCTGTTCATTCTTCAGCTCCTGTTTTACTTGGACCAGAAAGTCAAGGGAATCTCTCTTAAAATGGCACCTGCTAGACCAGTGCACGAGTGATACCTCAAACCGTGAGCCAGAAGTTGTTGGAAGCTGACGCTGGACAAATTCAGGCTACAGTTAAAGCACAGTTTTTTAACCAGGAGGGTAATTAACCACTGGGACAACTTACATAGGATGTGGTGGCTTCGCCATCGCTTGAAGTCTTTAAATCAAGGTGCAATGTCTTTCTAAAAGTTTTATAGGCCAGGTTTAAGAATCACTGGGTGACATTTTCTGGCCCGTGCTATAAGGGAGGTCAGACTCAATGATCACAATAGTCCATTCTGCCTTTAAATTCTATTAATATTAATGTTGAATTTTCTGGATGTATATTGCTTGCTTTTTTATATAACTACAATACATGTGCCATTATTTTTCCTAAATTACTGAGATGTACTCTCAAGGAGAATTACACTGGCTCAATCTCTACCACCCTGTGCAAACCAGACACGGAAAAAGCCTTTCCCAAAGAAGGAATTTTTGTATTAAGAACTTTCTTTATATTTGCTGTTTTCTGCTGCAAACTATGGTATTATGTAGATGAGTGGCTATGATGTAGGTGAATGGCTCGACAAACTAATCTTGCTGCCCACAAGCACCTGGGGACAAATACTGGCCAGATTATGTTTGTGTATCTAACCTGTTATCTAGATGTTTATACTGCTCCCATCAATGTAATCTGAGTGCCTGTTTATTCACCACCTGCCCACTGGCTCATTAATTTTGGACGCTGAAGAGATTTGATCTCTGCAGCCTCAGACACCCACTAATTCAGCTGTCAGTTTGGATGAGGTCCATGTTCCAGTGCTGGAACAAATGGATAATTTAAAAAGCAGTAAATCACCAGGCCCAGGTGGTGTCCATCCGAGAGTTCTGAAAGACCTCAAGTATGAAGGAACTGAGCTGGTAGCAAAAATACTGAATTGCTCATTAAAAACAGCTACTTTACTGGATGGGAGCAAATTTTGTACCTATATATTTTTAAAGGATCTAGAGGTGATCCAAGGAATTATAGACCAATGAGCCGTACATCTGCATCTGGTATATTGGCTGATACAATAATTAATAGAATAGTAAAACACCTGGAAGATCATGGTATGATAGGGGCTAACCAGCATGGTTTCTGCAAAGGAAAATTAAGTCTCATTAATCTGTTAGAATTCTCTGAATAGGTCTGTAAAGTAGAGGTAAATGAGAGCTGGTTGACATGTATTTAGACTTTCAAATGGCCTTTGATAAGGTCCCTCACAAGAGGCTAGTCATGGGGTGGGAGGCAAAACACTGTCCTAGATCCTAAACTGGCTAAGAGACAAGAAACAAATTCACATGAATGAACCCTATCTTGCTTGTGCTTTCTTCATACAGAATGTCAGGCGTTGCAGCTTGCTTGCTTGGATCAGCTCAGTCAAGAAATGTGATAGGGGACATCAGAGCGTAAGTTTCATTACTTTTTAATCTCTCAACTCTCAGGTCCTGAATACAGATACCTAAACTGCTGGAAAGAATTTAAAAGAATTTCGCTAAACTAGCTAAAGTTGTGCTCATGTTAAAGAGCCATGAAATAAGTATGAAGTTTTCTTCAAGTGTTGATTTGTGGTGTGGGCCTTTTGGCCAGCAGAGTCTGTTGGGCCCTTTGCCCCCAATGGGAGGGCATGTGGGAATGTGAACGTGACTTTTACTGCCTGTGGCAGGGAGTCGGAAGGCAGTGGTATTTCCCCTGCTCCCTGTGCTGTTTTTTCTGTCAGACTTCGCCTCTAGCTCGTACTGGTTAGGATAGATCATTACTCAGTTAGCGTTTGATAGTTTTCTCTGCTTTATTGGCTCTATTTATTAGTTTCCTTTATTGCTGGCTGTCCCTGTGGCTCTGATCACATTTTTCTAACTCATGGCTGAGGCAAAGGCTTTAAACCCGACCCCACATGTGATGAATTAGTGACTATTGGGGAGGGACTCACAAGGTGAAGGCCCTGTCCTCAAGAGAAGCTCGGGTTGCCTATCCGTCTCTGCCAGGACTTGATATACTAGAGCAGCTGCCTGAAGTGCCATCTTGTGGAGTGTTCTGATGGGTAGTGCCGGATTCTGAGCAGCAGCGGCAGCTCTGCCCTAGATGTGGGTTGTTGGTCTGACCCTGTGCTGAGACACAATCCCTTAGTGCCTGGTGAGCAGGGAATTCTACCCTGTGGTCCTGAGTCTCTGGTACCAAAAGCAGGGAAGCTCATGGGAGTTGCTTCCAGTCCCCAAGACTGACCACTTCATCAACCACTTCAGCTCTGCTGAAACCAGCTCCCTTGCTGTCACGGTAGGCCTGAGTGCTGTTCAAAGGGAGGATAGTGGTACTGGTCCTCCCCCTTGGAACCAGGGTGGGAGAAAAAGAGGAGCGGTCAGCCCTGCAGCTCCCCTGACACAGAAAGTCTGAGTCTGACGGCGCTCTGTCCGCCCGTGCTGCTGCGTCAGCCTGACTGCCCCAGTGCCCATCTGGGAGCTGGCCACCCCAAGGGTGGCACTGATTTTCTCAAGGTAAAGACGTTTCAGGGTTTCGGTGCGAAAGAAGCATTGTTCATCTTCAGCTGGGTGTGATGTGACCCCACAACCCAGGAATCCTCTCTAGACATGCATCAGCCGTGGGTCTGTGCTTGGCATGGTGAGCCCTCCCTGTCTCAACTTCACCGGGAACCATGCCATGACCAGGTCACCACACAGAAGGCCTGGTCTCCCGTTCTGATAAGATCCATGAACCTATGGGCTCAAATGAGCAGGAGAACCTGGGAGAACAAGAACAATGAATCTGGCCTTCAGGATGTCTCTCCTCGAGCTGAAGGACCTTGCTCTCCAAGTCCTGGCAGACAACGCCACAGCAGCTCTGGCAAGTGCGACTCCCTGTGGCAGGGAAGGGGTTGCTCAGCGCTGGCACCCCCAGGATGGCGCGCACATAGTCCAGTCAGCATATAGGAACTGTGAGAAGGTTACAGCATGCTCAGTGAGGTCATAGAATCATAGAATATCAGGGTTGGAAGGGACCTCAGGAGGTCATCTAGTCCAACCCCCTGCTCAAAGCAGGACCAATCCCCAGCTAACTCATCCCAGCCAGGGCTTTGTCAAGCCTGACCTTAAAAACCTCTAAGGAAGAAGATTCCACCACCTCCCTAGGTAACCCATTCCAGTGCTTCACCAACCTCCTAGTGAAATAGTGTTTCCTAATATCCAACCTAAACCTCCCCCACTGCAACTTGAGACCATTGCTCCTTGTTCTGTCATCTACCACCACTGAGAACAGTCTAGCTCCATCCTCTTTGGAACCCTCCTTCAGGTAGTTGAAAGCAGCTGTCAAACCCCCCCCCCCCATTCTTCTCTTCTGCAGACTCAATAATCCCAGTTCCCTCAGCCTCTCCTCATAAGTCATGTGCTCCAGCCCCTAATCATTTTTGTTGCCCTCCGCTGGACTCTTTCCAATTTTTCCACATCCTTCTTGTAGTGTGGGGCCCAAAACTGGACACAGTACTACAGATGAGACCTCACCAATGCCGAATAGAGGGGAATGATC
Source organism: Trachemys scripta elegans (assembly GCF_013100865.1). Taxonomy (NCBI): domain Eukaryota; kingdom Metazoa; phylum Chordata; order Testudines; family Emydidae; genus Trachemys; species Trachemys scripta. Next base: position 9,033,902 of record NC_048302.1, read on the forward strand.
ATGTCCCTCGATCTGCTGGCAATGCTCCTATTTATACAGCCCAAAATGCCATTAGCCTTCTTGGCAACAAGGGCACACTGTTGACTCATATCCAGCTTCTCGTCCACTATAACCCCTTTTCTGCAGAATGGCTGCCTAGCCACTCGGTCCCTAGTCTCTAGCAGTGCATGGGATTCTGCACTTGTCCTTGTTGAACCTCTGTATCCTATTCCTACCCTCCAGTGTATCTACCACTCCTCCCAGTTTAGTGTCATCTGCGAACTTGCTAAGGGTGCAGTCCATGCCATCCTCCAGATCATTAATGAAGATATTGAACAAAACTGGCCCCAGCACTGACCCTTGGGGCACTCCGCTTGATACCGGCTGCTAACTAGACATGGAGCCATTGATCACTACCCGTTGAGTCTGATGATCTAGCCAGCTTTCTATCCACCTTATAGTCCATTCCTCCAGCCCATACTTCTTTAACTTGATGGCAAGAATACTGTGGGAGACCATATCAAATGTTTTGCTAAGGTCAAGGAATAAGACATCCACTGCTTTCCCCTCATCCACAGACCCAGTTATCTCCTCATAGAAGGCAATTAGGTGAGTCAGGCATGACTTGCCCTTGGTGAATCCATGCTGACTGTTCCTGATCACTTTCCTCTCCTCTAAGTGCTTCAAAATTGATTCCTTGAGGACCTGCTCCATGATTTTTCCAGGGACTGAGTTGAGGCTGACTGGCCTGTAGTTCCCTGGATACTCCTCCTTCCCTTTTTTAAAGATGGGCACTACATTAGCCTTTTTCCAGTCATCCGGGACCTCCCCCAGTCGCCATGAGTTTTCAAAGATAATGGCCAATGTCTCTGCAATCACATCCGCCAACTCCTTTAGCACCCTCGGATGCAGTGCATCCGGCCCCATGGACTTGTGCTTGTCCAGCTTTTCTAAATAGTCCTGAACCATTTCTTTCTCCACAGAGGGCTGGTCACCTCCTCCCCATACTGTGCTGCCCAGTGCAGCAGTCTGGGAGCTGACCTTGTTTGTGAAGACAGAGGCAAAAAAAGCATTGAGTACATTACCTTTTTCCACATCCTCTGTCACTAGTTTGCCTCCCCCATTAGTAAGGGGCCCACACTTTCCCTGACCTCCTTCTTGTTGCTAACATACCTGTAGAAACCCTTCTTGTTACTCTTAACATCCCTTGCTAGCTGCAACTCTAAGTGTGATTTGGCCTTCCTGATTTCACTCCTGCATGCCTGAGCAATATTTTTATACTCCTCCCTCGTCATTTGTCCAATCTTCTACTTCTTGTAAGCTTCTTTTTTGTGTTTAAGATAGCAAGGATTTCACTGTTAAGCCAAGCTGGTCACCTGCCATATTTACTATTCTTTCTACAAATCGGGATGGTTTGTTCCTGCAACCTCAATAAGGATTCTTTAAAATACAGCCAGCTCTCCTGGACTCCTTTCCCCGTCATGTTATTCTCCCAGGGGATCCTGCCCATCAGTTCCCTGAGGGAGTCAGTCTGCTTTTCTGAAGTCCAGGGTCCGTATTCTGCTGCTCTCCTTTCTTCCTTGTGTCAGGATCCTGAACTCGACCATCTCATGGTCACTGCCTCCCAGGTTCCCATCCACTTTTGCTTCCCCTACTTATTCTTCCCTGTTTGTGAGCAGCAGGTCAAGAAGAGCTCTGCCCCTAGTTGGTTCCTCCAGCACTTGCACCAGGAAATTGTCCCCTACACTTTCCAAAAACTTCCTGGATTGTCTGTGCACCGCTGTATTGTTCTCCCAGCAGATATCGGGGTGATTGAAGTCCCCCATGAGAACCAGGGCCTGTGAGCTAGTAACTTCTGTTAGTTGCCTGAAGAAAGCCTTGTTCACTTCCTCCCCCTGGTCTGGTGGTCTATAGCAGACTCCCACCACGACATCACCCTTGTTGCTCTCACTTCTAAACTTAATCCAGAGACTCTCAGGTTTTTCTGCAGTTTCATACCGGAGCTCTGAGCAGTCATACTGCTCTCTTACATACAATCCCACTCCCCCACCTTTTCTGCCCTGTCTCTCCTTCCTGAACAGTTTATATCTATCCATGACAGTACTCCAGTCATGTGAGTTATTCCAACAAGTCTCTGTTATTCCAATCACATCATAATTCCTTGACTGTGCCAGGACTTCCAGTTCTCCCTGCTTATTTCCCAGGCTTCTTGCATTTGTGTATAGGCACTTAAGATAACTTGCTGATCGTCCTGCTTTCTCAATGTGAGGCAGGAGTCCTCCCGTTAAAGTTCAGACCCTTTGGAGAGTAATGCTGCCAGTTTCTCACCTCTGCTGAGTGGCAGAGATTTCTTCTGAGATTTTCAGAAGCTCATAACTTGACCAAACTTGGGGAGACTTTCCTGGGGATGGCAGAAGGCATATCTGACACTGGAGTGACATCATCATCCCCTGTACCAAATTTCCAGTCCCTGCTCCAAAGCATGAAGACACTTGAAGTTCAATTAAAATAGTTGTATTTTTTTTTTTTTTTTAACATGGGCAATTTTTTTTCTAATCTCCTTCTCAGAAGTGGTTGAACTATTTGAACTAAACCATTCCAGGAAATTCAGCCTGCGGCAGACAACTGGCCTGGGAAAATTTCAGTCTGAATGGTTAAAGCTTGGGAAAGTTATAAGCAACTAAAAACAGGGCCTAAAGTTGGAGAGTGTTAGGCAAATGTATGCATTGCTTCCTGCACAGCCTATGACTGACTTTTCCTTTGTCTGTCAATCTATTTCCCTTTCAGTGTCACTGTTCTGTTTTATTTAATATTTGAGCTTATCTTCTTTTCCCCTCTGGAGTCTTTAAATCAAGTTTGGATATCTCTTTCTACCTCTTTAACTCAGCCACAGGTTACTGAGCTGAATGCGGGAATCTCTGAGTGAGATTCTCTGGCCTGGGCTATGCAGGAGATCAGACTAGATGGTCATAATAGCCCCTTTTGGCCTTAAAATCTAAGAAATTCCTTTCCTCTTTCTCTTCCCGCCTTCCCTCTTTTGTTTCCAGTCTCTCTGCCCTCTCGCTGCATCATTCTTTTCCTCTCATGGTCCCCGTTCACAACCTCTCTGTATTGTCCCCACCTTCATCTTATCTGATGCACTCTTTCATTTCAGTTGGATGGATTGTTAGGGATCTCTTTCATCTGCTGCATATGACAATGTATTTTCCCAATTTTGTAGGGGCCGCTATAGAGTTGTGTATATAACTCCAGAGTTCTGCTCAGGGAACTTACCGCTACTTCAGGAACTCGACCAAACCATTGGTATGTTGTGGTAGGTTAATTTTGAGAGTTGTGGGGAATTTACTCCTGGGGGAATTCTGCGCCACAGCACAATCGGCACAGAATTACTGTTCCTTGCAGAATTTTAGTTTTTCACGCAGAATTTGTGATTTCCATCCAAATGTTTCCTGTTGATGAAAATCACAAATTTCAGCCCCGCACATAGCAAGGCTCCCACTGTCAGCCCTGCGCATGGCGGGGCTCCCATTGACAGCCCAAGCCTCACCAGATGTGGGGTTGACAGCAGGAGCCCTAGCCGCCCGGGGCTGACAGCCCTAGCCACACTTGCCCTGCACAGGGCTGACAGCCGGAGCAGCATTTGGCAGAATTTTTAAAATATTGTGAGTAGAATTTTTTTGGTGCAGAATCCCTCTAGGAGTAGCAATTGGATTACGTTGTTTTTATTCAAAGGTCCTACCAGTGATGTGTTTTAATATTTTTTTCTCTGTATTTGTTTAATATATCCTGTTTTGAGAATTTTTCAGCACTGTTTCTCAACACTAACAGCAAGTTCAGAGGCCATTATGGCAATCCCCACTGACTGGTGTCAGCAGACTCTGTTACAATAACATTAAGATAATCACTATATAGAGAGATAGATATAGCGAGGGCACATAATGTTCATTCTGCATGAAATACCAGCTGCTAAGAACAGGGATAATAGAAGGATCAATGTAGGCTTTTCAGAACATGCACTCAACATTCTCAGAAGTATGCATGCAGTACAAGTATTGTGGTTACTAAACTATTTTTCTTACTAAACACAGTAATGCAGCTAATGCCCCAAGTGACCATCAGGACAACTCAAAATCATTCAAACTTCAAACAATTTTTGTGATGTCCCCAATTTAGTGCCCAGTGTTGGGAGATGCAATGAGCGTCTTGAAAGCCATTGGAATCAATAGGATTTGAGTCTGCTTGGTACCTCCAGGACACGGCCCTTAACTTGCAGAGTCCTTTATATAACAGGTTGATAAAAGCACTGGTTGCAGAGACAGAGTGATGGTTCAAACCATAATATGTGATGCATGTGTTAGTATTAAGAGTTGCTTTAGAAGTTCCTCTCCCATCAGATTTACCTATACTCACATGACCTCTTAAGAGGATTGGAGAAATCCTGGGATTCTCAGGCCTTATTTCACTGCCAAGGAAACAAAATTGATAAACACCTCGATGAAGATTAGCAAACTGGCCTGAAGTCTTTATTGGCACCAAAGGAGAGAGGAAACATGCCTTGCTGTGTAGAAGGGGGGAGCTGATGTGACACACATCTTATGAGCAGTGGGCTTGAAGGCCAGGGACATGGTGAAGGGAAAAGTGGAGCAGAGGGGGAAGGTCTGTGAAATCTCTCGTGGCTTCGTATGAAAAGAGGTCAGTGTGAAAATGGATTTCCACTGGTCATTACGCTAGAAGCCATTTTAGAAACCCACACAAACTAATTGTACCTTTCTCTGGAATTATCAGGGCTCCCATCTGCATAGTATCCGAGGGCTGATCAGACTTCACTGTAAAGTTTAACTTCAGTAAAGGAGATTTTTATTTTCTGGAACATTTGGTATCCTTTCCTAAATCAATGTAATATTATATAACTTTTCTGTTCATTTTGTGTGTGTGTGTGTGTGTGTTTTTTTGTTTTTTTTCCCCCCCAACCCCAGGTATCACGCTGATAGCGGTCGACGAGGCTCATTGTATTTCAGAGTGGGGCCATGACTTCAGAAATTCATTTAGGACTTTGGGTTCGTTAAAGAAAGTGCTCCCTTCGGTGAGGCTCCAGGGTATAGCTCATTTGTAAATAAGATAAAAAAGGATGTTGTAAATTATGTTTTAAAAGTAAATTTTTCTAGTAGGGTTATGATTTTTTTTCCTGGCATTGCTCTTCTTTAGACATGCTTGAAGCACTGAGAAATTTGAATAAAACCAGAATGCACACCAGATCTATTGTGTGCCCTGAAATACGCCTGTGCCATGTAAATTAGGGTGGCCACTTTTCAAGCCTTCATAGCTATGAAATATGCTTTCAGATATAGGTACCTACATGTTCTATTTCAGTTCAAAGGCGATGGAAGTGTGTGTGTGCGCATCTGATGGAAGAACTTGATTTATAATGTATTCACATTTATATTAATGCAGTGAATGGCTGTCAATATGCAGACCCTTAGAGATGTTTTTGTAACCTTTTTGGAAAAGGACACATTTTAGTCATGGGGAAAATATTGGTCTGTATGTAGGTACTGATACATGGGCTCCCACCATTCAAGCAGGATTAGTTTTTTTTTCACTCAGGTGCTAGACTTAAAACATCTTATTCATTATGGCACCATACTTTCAAATTTGTGTATCCTGGAGTTCTGGTGCTTTTGAAAATTATGCCATTTATTTAGGTGATAAAACACAGACTAAGTGCCAAATTTTTTCAAAAATAGGAGCCTCAATTTAGGTGCCTAAATATGGATTCAGGAGCCTACGGGTGGGATTTTGAAAAGCACCCCACTGACTTAGAAGCACAGATCTCATTGACTTCTGGTCACATAGGCATCTTTGAAAATCCTAACCGTAGGTGACTGAAATATGGACTTAGGGGCCTAACTTTTGGCACCTATTTCTAAAGATCTTGTCCTACGGTACCTAACTTCAGGCACCCATATTTGAAAATTTGTGTAATCCTGTTGAAGAAACTGTAATGTAAAAATAATTGTCCAAATCCAGTTTGAAAAAAATATATGTTTAAATATAGTTTCTGTTTTCCCCCATGTAGACAGGTGAATGTCCATTTGCTTTTATGGAAGGATCGCTAAAATATATTTATTTGTGACAATAAAAAGCTCTGGGAAGTATAATATTGTCTGTATTCTTCAGAAGCATACAATTTTCCAGGGACTTTAAGCAGACCAGAATATCTAGTCTCATCCCATTTTTTCCTTAACTTTGAATCACAATAATAAAAAAAAAAAGCAAGAATGACATGTCTCAGATTTTGTTTCTTTCCTTCCATCATTTCTCTCTGCTTTTCATTTCAGGTTCCTATTGTTGCTTTAACTGCAACAGCGAGCCCTTCAGTTAGAGAAGACATAGTGCGCTGTCTAACCCTAAAGAATCCTCAGGTCACATGTACTAGTTTTGACCGACCTAACCTATACTTAGAAGTTGGACGAAAAACTGGACGTATCTTTCAGGATTTAAAACAGTTCCTTATTAAAAAGGAAAGGTGAGACTTTACTAGTTTGTTCTGTCACCTGCTGCTACATCTCAGATATTATCAAAGGTGTGCCAGACTGGGGGGTCAAAACCAAGAATAACAAAGTGGACTTGGACTGGACTGGGACCAGGAGACTAGGTTCTCTTCCTGGCTCTGCTGCTGAACTGCTGTGTGATCTTGGGCAAATCATTTCACGTCTCTGCCTTTCTTCCTCCCACCATTTGTGTCGTCTATTTAATAAGTTCTACAGGGCATGGATAGTCTCTTGCTGTGTTTGTACAGTGCCCAGCGTACAGGAGCACTAATCTTGGCATTAGTGCAATGCAAATGCTAATATTTAGCTGTATAGATGGGAGTAGCACTGATTTCCCGCCCCCCCCAAACTTGGTAAGGCAACGCCCATCTTTTCATATGATGTGTATTTATACCCTACTGTATTTTCCACTCCATGCATCCGATGAAGTGGGTTTTAGTCCACAAAAGCCTATGCCCAAATAAATTGGTTAGTCTCTAAGGTGCCACAAGGACTCCTCATTGTTTTTGCTGAAATTAGTACTGTGATTCACACAAGAAGTGCACTAGACAGAACATCACCCAGGAGAGTTATAATGTGGCAACAATATATGATGTTGGTAAATGTTTAGAATCTTTCAGATAACAAATACTATAGAAATGGAAGAGATTTTATCTTTTCTGAACCTCTTTGTGTCTGACAAGATTCTTAACCTGGCTAAGAATCCAGGAAAATAATAATAATAATAATAATAATAATAAAATATATTATATTGAGATATATCTATCTCATAGAACTGGAAGGGACCTCGAAAGGTCATTGAGTCCAGCCCCCTGCCTTCGCTAGCAGGACTAAGTACTGATTTTTGCCCCAGATCCCTAAGTGGCCCCCAGAAGGATTGAACTCACAACCCTGGGTTTAGCAGGCCAATGCTCAAACCACTGAGCTATCCCCCCCCCGGAAGAGATCCTTAGCGGGTGTTAATTGTCATAGCTGCATGGAAGGCTATGGAGTGGTGACGGTTTAAATCAGCTAGATATCTGCCCCCTAGAGAGAACATATTAAAAATAAATGAGAAGAATAATGCAGATTTTGAAGCTGCTAATGCCCAGGATAATGAAGACTTGCTGCAAAATCTACAGCCTGGCAGCCCTTAGTCTGTTGAGTCGGATGTTGAACGTGTGGTTCACAAGTGGCCTCCTTATCATTTACAGCATGTTTATTTATTGTATTACTATTTTCCTTAGTTCTACATATGAGTTCGAAGGACCCACTATCGTTTATTGCCCTTCAAGGAAGATCACTGAACAAGTAGCTGCTGAGCTGATGAAATTAAACTTGTCCTGTGGCACATACCATGCTGGCATGGGAATCAAAGCAAGGAAAGACGTTCATCACAGGTTCATGAGAGATGAAATTCAGGTATAAATTCCTACTACAGGATGATGTTCTGTAGGAAATGGGTTAGTTATTCCTTTGACATGTACAGAGTGAGGGAATTTTGAAATATCAGTCTCTTTTTCAAATTTACTTTGTACCTTTGACATTATGGGCAAGAAACTATCCTTTGGCTTCCACAGTCTGTCTACAGTGACATAATTTCTGACCTTTGTGTTAACCTCGTTTACTTTATAAAGATCTTAAACATACACTTCGTCCTCAAATACTTCAGTCTTTCCTGGCTGTACAGCCGTAACAGCGACATCATCAGCCCATCTGAACTAACTTCTCTTTTTTCCCCAAAAGTACAGTTATTACTACCATTGATCCTATCTAAGAGACTGTCAAACAATGTGGGGAGGAGGGTGTTTTCCTTCTAAAAACTGTCTACAGCTAAATGGAAAGGGAACAAGAGATGTTAACATGAAAACCTTATTTAATACTTTATATTTCAAATGCTTTAACTGTTTTTCCTTTTCTGTCTCTTTTTAATAAAAGGTTTAAAAGATTTTTTTAATAGTTTATTTGCCATGGTGCCAAGCACGCTGAGGTCTCTGCATCCAAGCCGTGGACCTTGTTTAACACTGTTTAATGTTCGACAGTAACTGGTTTATGTTAACACCCTTAGTCCATATATCACATCTAAATTAGTACAACAGTGATCAGAAATCTGATAAACAATCAACTGCAAGTTTGCTTTCACTATGCTTACCAAATCGCTGCTGTATCACACGTGCACAAAGAAACAGTTATAGCTTGCTGCTTTTAAAGATTGCCTTTTAGTAATTTCAACCTCTTTGCCCTGATGAGTCTCTCTTTCGCTCTTAGAGGAAAATATAAAGTTGCAGGTCATTTTTATTACGTCTCTGATCTGAAAGAGCTGTGCAAACATGTATTTGTTACTCCTGGGGAAATTGTGTGCCACTGCACGTGCACAGAATTCATGTCCCCCACAGAAAAATGACTTTCTGACAGGGAAGCAAAGGGAAGCTGCAAGAGCAGTCACGCACCACTCCCTAGCAGTGCTGGTACACTGTTTCAGGCACCCGGAGCAGCCGGCGGAGAGGTAAATCACTGCGGGGTTGGGGACACCCCAGCCAGTGGCTCCTACCCTGAGCCGAGATCAGCTGCTAGACCTGGCTGGGCTGGAGGCAGGAGAGGATGGGACTTCCTCTTCCCCTGCAAGGAGTGGCTGGGGCTGTGTCAGACCCACCCCCAGAAACCTCCCTCAGCTTCAGGAAGCTCCGCATCCTCCCTTGCTTCCTCCCGCCACCGCTCCTCAGATGTGGGGGGAGGGGTCACTGCATGGGGAGCTGCTCCCCCATACACCCAACCCCCATGCATCCAAACTTCTCATACCCGGACACCCCTGCCAAGCCTCCCCCAGTCCATCCAGAACCACCCTAGTCCTCCAAACCCAAACCTCACTCCCATTGAACCTCAAACCCTGCATCTGGATACCCCCACCCCTGCACCCCGACCACCCCAACTGAGCTCCCTGCACTCAAACCCCCACACTACTGACTGCCAACTAGCTGCACCCAGACGCCCACCCCACCAAGCCCCCCTCCCCCAGCACCCAGATCCCCCCATTGAGACCCACAGACCTCTCTGCTGAGCCCCAACCACCTTCACCTGGAAGCCCCGGCAGAGTCCCATTGCCCCTGTACCTGGAAACCCCCCAATGAGCCTGTGTGCATCCAGATCCCCCCACACCTAAACCCCCCAATGAGCTGCCTGCACCCAGATTGTCCCACACAAATCCTCTCACCCCACACCTGGATCCCTCCACACTTGGATCCTGCCTGGTTGAGCTGCCTGCTCCGTACCTGGCACAGAGGGGCAGGGCCCCAGGGTGTTTCTGCGGCAGGCCTAGGCCTTGTGCTGTGTTGGAGTCGGATGCAGCCTCACCACTGAGTCCGTGTCCCTGGTTGGGGGAGGAATAGGGAGGCTGCAGGGTGATCTCCCACCTTTGTGCAGCCAGTGGCCTGTGCTCCCCACTGCCATGCTGGAGCCTCTGCATTTATTTATTGACAAATAAAACTTGCAGAAGTGTGTGCAGACTTTTTAATTTTTTGGCACAGAATGCCCTCAAGAGTAAAAATGTGTATATCTGTATTCTATATGGATAATCTCAATCACCAAAAGTTACAGTGACTTGTTCTATTGGTGGTTGAACCCCGTGTTCCTAACTTCTCATCCCCTGCTCTAAGCATTCTAAGTCTGCTGACTCATTATGACTGTGATTAATGATGTGCTTATGCTGCGACCAATACATGACTCCTTACTGACAGCAGTAAAGAAGCTGAGTGTGATTTGAAGCTACTAACTTTAGGCTGAATTTGAATCCGTGGCACAAAAGTCATTACACACTGTGTTGGCATTAATAGAGGTTTAGACATATTTTTACAGCTAAACATGTATGTTATGATTATTTCCCAGTGCATTGTGGCTACGGTGGCCTTTGGAATGGGTATCAATAAAGCAGACATCCGGAGAGTTATTCATTATGGTGCCCCTAAGGAAATGGAATCCTACTACCAAGAAATTGGAAGGGCTGGCCGTGATGGGCTTCCTGCTTCTTGTTACGTATTTTGGACTGCAGCTGATATGACTTTTAACAGGTATAGTATTGGGAACAGCCTGGGGTCATGGGAAACTTGTTCATTCTGTAACCAGAATTTACTATCATGAATGAGCAGGAGGGGGCGGGTTTAAAATGTTTGCCGGTAGCGAAGATACGCTGTTTTGCTATATGATGCCTTCACTTAATATATGTGAAAACATTCGTTATGCAATGATATCCTCCAGGAACACAGTATGTGTCCAGCAGTCCTCTGCTTCGTCCCACCCTGCTTCCCTGAGAGGGTCCATGATGTGAAGGAAGGTAGCGGTTAGAATGCTAAGTACAGGGCCTGTTCTTATTTTTGGAAAACATATACTTAAAAGCAACATGAATTCAGTCTTTCCCTAAAACTGACCTGTTCAGGCTTGGACTTCTAGATAGTTAGTGCACCATCCTTGCAATCCCTTAGTCTAGTTCCCACTGATGATATGTCAGTGTTTCTCTTACAAAGACACCCACAGAAAGGAAGATTACAGAAAGGTCTCTCTCATGTCCATTGCCATCTGCCTCCCCCTTCCCCTTGCAGGGATCTTGAAGGTTTAGTGTGTTGTGCTGTAGGGAAAGACTTTTTGTGGAGCACTGTCCAACTACAGATTGAGAACCACTGCTGTGTGTGAAATAGGTTGAATGTGGTAGGTACTGTGCTGTCACTATTAGTTCAAAGAGAAACTTGTGGACAAGTGTTTAAGCTTATTTGTTTTTTGTTTTAATGGCAGATATCTTTTAAATGAGATACGTAATGAAGGATTCCGACTATACAAATTAAAGATGGCGGCAAAGATAGAGAAGTACCTTAACTCAAACAGCTGCAGGAGAAAGTGAGTATTCTATTTTACTGCACATTTTCTGTAAGTCCACAGTACGCAATTCGTATTGGCCATTGCAGTTCAGTCACAGCTGAAGATGTAGCTACATAACTTAAATGCTTTGCAAAAATGCAATTTTATTTTAAAAAGTGATATTTACCATCTTTTGCATAATTAAATACCAGCATTAGGAACTTCTGATTTACTTTTTAAAAACAAACGTCCTTGTCTCTGGTGAAATCAAGTGCAAATAATTGGCTCCCAGGTGAATCAATTAATGATGATGATTTCAACTCATTGTTTTTTTGCAATGAATTTAACGTGTAAATTCTTGTTCTTTTATTTAATTCTCAATGTTCCCGTGGGTAGAATCATCTTGTCTCATTTTGAAGACAAACAACTCCGGAAGGCCTCCTCTGGCATCATGGGAACAGAAAAATGCTGTGATAATTGCCGGTCCAGGTAAATGTTCCTCCCTAAAGACTACAGTGTTTAGACTATCTATCTTCCCTATAACATACAAGACAAATGAAAATAAGTACATCAGTAATTTCTCCTAATAAAATATTCTGTTTTTTTGTGCACTTATGTTTGTGAGTATTCTGATCAATACAAAAAGCCTCCTGAAATTTGCTTTTGTGTTTAAACAGCAGTGTCTGTAGTTGTAGGCTTATCATCTCAGTACTGGAGTGTGACAGGAGGCAATGCATATGCACCACACCAAATCCTAGATTGTAGTAAAGCCTGTAACAAAAGATCACTGCGGCTATTAAAATGTTTTTATTTTTTTTAAGAGACTTATTGCAATACTCCTGAAGACTGTAAAATAAATGTTACGTTTCACACCTTTTAAAATCTTTGGTATCTGCCTCACAGAATTAATTCTGAAGAAAGTTTAAAAGCTGTGTGTGCCAGAAATTTTTTTTATACTGCTTGACTGTCATAGATTTCAAAGCCACAAGTGACCGTTTGTGGTCATCTAGTCCGACCTGCTGTATAACACAGGCCATAGAACTTCTACAAAATGATTCCTAGAACAGGTCTTTTAGGAGATTGTTTAAATCTTGATTTAAAATGGTCAGTGATGGAGAATCTACCACGACCTTTGTTAAGTTGTTTCAATGGTTAATTACGCTCACTGTCAAAAAGGTATGCCTGATTTCCAGTCTGAATTTGTCTAGCTGCAGTTTTCAGCCATTGGATCATGTTACACCAGGGGTTCTCAAACTGGGGGTCCTGACCCCTCAGGTTGTCGCAAGGTGGTTACATGGGGATCCCGAGCTGTCAGCTCCATGGGGCTGTCAGCCCCAAGCCACCATTAAATTAAATTCCTCCCTTCGCTCCCCCCCGGTTTTTAATTTATAAGTGGGGGGCACACTCACAAGCTTGCTGTGCGAAAGGGATCACCAGTACAAAAAGTTTGAAAACAACTGTGTTATACCTTTCTCTGCTGGATTGAAGAGCCAGTATTAAATATTGGTTCCCTATGTAGGTACATATAGACTGTGATCAAGTCACCCCTTAACCTTCTCTTTGTTAAACTAAATAGATTGAGCTTTCTGAGTCTGTCACTAAGGCAGGTTTTCTAATCCTTTAATCATTCTCCTGGCTCTTCTCAACACCCTCTCCAATTTATCAACATCTTTCTTGAATTGTGGGCACCAGAATTAGACACAATATTCCATCAGTGGTCACACCAGTGCCAAATAGAGTGGTAAAATAACCTCTCTGCTCCTACGCAAGATTAACCTGCTTATGCATCCCAGAATTGCATTAGCTCTTTTGGCCACAGCATCACACTGGGAGCTCACGTTTAGCTGATTATCCACCACAACCCCCAAATCGTTTTCAGAGTCACTGCCTCCCAGGTTTGAGTCCTCCATTCTGCAAGTATGGCCTATATTCTTTGATCCTAGATGTATGCACTGACATTTAGCGGTATTAAAACTCATATTGTTTGCTTGTGCCCAGGATACAAAGCGATCTAAGTCACTCTGTATCAGTGACTTGTCTTGATTATTTACCACTCCCCCAACTTGTGTGTCATCTTTATCCGTGATGATTTTGTTTTCTTCCAGGTCACTGATAAAATGTTAAATTAGCATAGGGCCAAGAACTGATCCCTGTTGGACCCCACTGGAAACACACCTGCCCAATGACTATTCCCTGTTTGTTTACATTTGAGATCTATCATTTAGCCAGTTGTTAATCCATTTAATGTGGCATGTTAATTTTATATCTTTCGAGTTTTTAATCAAAATGTCATGCAGGGCCAGGTCAAACGCCTTACAGTAGTCTAAGTATATTACATCAACACTGTTACCTTTATCAACCAACCTTGTAATCTCGTCAAAAAAAGACATTAAATTAGTTTGGCAGAACCTATTTTGCGTAAATCCATGTAACTAATGCAAATCAACATTACCCTCCTTTAACTCTTTATTAATCGAGTCCTTTATCAGTCACTCCATTATCTTTCCTGGGATTGATGTCAGACCAACTTGCCTCTAATTACCCAGGTCATCCCATTTACCCTTTTAAAAAAATTGGCACAACATTAGGTTTCTTCCAGTCTCCTGGAACTTCCCCAGTGCGCTGAGACTTATTGAAAATCAACATTAATGGTCCAGCAAGCTCCTCCGCCAGCTCTTTTAAAACGCTTGCATGCGAGTTATCTGGACCTGGTGATTAAAAATGTCTAATTTCCTCCTGAGATATTAGTGGAGTGAAAAGAGTAGTGTCATCACCATCTGATTAGACTAATAATCAGTTTTTTCACCAAATACAGATTAGAAATATTTTTGAACACTTCCGTCTTTTCTGCATTACTCATAATTCTACCATTTCCAACTAGCAGAGGACCAATATCATTCTCAGGATTCTTTTTTTGCCAACTATATTTAAAAAAATTCTTCTAATTGTCCTTAACTCTGCTGGTCATACATTTCTCCTTGTGGCCTTTTACTTCCCTTATCAATTTTCTACAATTCCTAACTTCTGACTTATATTCATTACTATCAACTTCCCCTTTCATCCATTTGCTATAAACCAGGTTGTTTTTTTAACCAGCACAGTCTTCTTCCTTGATTGTGGCTTTTTAGGCATCTAGTAAGGTGTTCTTAACTCTGCTGTTTGATGGGATTTAGTCTCCTATTGCTACTTGACATATGCATGTAACTAATATCAACATTAATGGGACATATGTTCAAGGAAGGATAAGACCACTACATGTTTGAATAACATCAATAGGAGTAGAAATGTCTTTCATTTTTGAACTTGTAGTAGACTGTGTGTCTGTATTCCCTGGCAGTGTAAGAATTCTGGTATAAGGCATGTAGATCAGTGGTTTTCAAACTGCGGGTCGCAACCCAGTACTGAGTCACAGAATATAAGGCACTGGGTTGCGAAGGCTCTGGTCAGCACCGCCGACCGAGCTGTTAAAAGTCCTGTCGGTGGTGCTTCCTGGCTAAGGCAGGCTACTCCTTACCCGTTCTGACATCGCACTGCGCCCCAGAAGTGGCCAGCAGCAGGTCTGGCTCCTAGGCGGGGGGCCACGGGGCTCTGCACGCTGCCCTCGCCCTGAGCACCGGCTCCGCACTCCCATTGGCTGGGAACCGGCCAATGGGAGCTGTGTGGGGCGGTGCCTGCAGGCGAGAGCCATGTGGAGCTGCTTGCGCGCCTCTGCTTAGGAGCCGGATCTGCTGCTGCCCACTTCCGGGGCACAGAGCGGTCCGCGGTGCCAGGACAAGCAGGAAGCCTGCTTTAGCACCCCCGCTGTGCTGCTGACCAGGAGCCACCCGAGGTAAGCCTGCGCTCCAAGCCTGCGCCCCAATCCCCTGCCCCAGCCCTGAGCACCCCCCTAAACCCGGAGCCCCTTCCTGGACCCCAAGTCCCTCATCCCTGGCTCCACCCCAGAGCCTGCACCCTCAGCCCAGAGCCCTGACCCCCTCACGCACTCCAACCCCCTACCCCAGCCCAGAGGCCCCCTCCCACACTCTAAACCCCTCATTCCCGGCCCCACCCCGCAGCTCTCACCCCCACTCCCAAACACCTCATCCCCAGCTCCGTTGGGTCGCGGGCATCAACGATTTTCTTCAACTGGGTCACCAGAAAAAAAGTTTGAAAACCACCGATCTAGATGTACTAATGCTGCTCTCAGAAGAAAGTAATCAGTTCAGCTATGCTTCCTGTCCGTTCCCAAATTATGGGATAATCCCTTAGCTGCACTGTAGTTATGATTAAAGCAGAATTTTATTTTAGAGATAATTTTTCATTGTGCCCTAAATCTACATGTAAAGTCACATTGGCTTTACAATTTCAATGCCAGTAAAAGGTCTTGGCTTAAGTTTGTGTTAATTTTGCGGTTGTTTGGGAGATATAGCCCTCCCCACTCCCACCAAATGACCTGCTTTTAATTTTTTTTGGTGTTTTTTTTTCCCCCATGTACCTGAGGAGAACTACAATCCACATAAAACTGGTATCTCAGGACTTCCCTAGCCCCATGGTAGTTAAATGCAAAAAGTAGTGTAAAAGCAACTTGAAAGCTGTTGGGTAACATACTAGAATACTCAAGATGTTCAAAGGGTTAAGAGTTGTTCACACAGTGCTAACTCTGCTACAGGTCTTCAGGCACAAGTTAGTGTTGCCAACACAGTTTTACCTCATGGAATTTTGACTTTTGTATCTTGAACACTAGATTTTTGCATTTAAAGGTATATTTAATTGCATAATTAAATGTAAAAGCTGTAATTCAAGCATACGCTTTATATTTTTAACTATATTTTAATAAATAACGCCTCTTATTTCTGAGTGTTTACTTGGCAGTTACTCTTTGTTTTCTTGTGCATGTTAGAACCCATTGCTGCACTATTAACAGTGACACAGAAGAGAGTTTGCAGGACTTCGGTCCACAAGCGTACCAGCTGATGTCTGCAGTGAAGGCCTTAGACGAGAAGTTTGGAACTAGAGTTCCGGTTATGTTTCTCCGAGGATCTGTAAGTGTGTTTAAAATTCCTTGTGTATTTTTGGGGTGGAGGGATAGCATTCCTGTGATAACACCCCTCTTCCTGCTCCCAGAAACAACACACACGTTTCACTTAATAGTACCTCTCTCCCCAACCCCAGCAAAGGCCAGTCTTATAGTGTAGTGAGCCTTCCTCTAGAGAGAGGCTGAACAGACTAATTCAGTAGCACTGGTGTGTTAGCCCTGGAGCTGCTCTTTATTATTATGATGGATTATTTGTATTGCAGCAGTGTCTATAGACCAGGGCCCTTACTGTGTACAATGAATAAGTTGATGGTCTCTGCCCAAAAGAGTTCACGATTTTAGGCTCCTTTTTCTAAAGGTTAAACATTCAACATCCCCAGCCCTTTCTGGCCGAAGAGCTTGGATCCAAACTAAGATCCTGTACTTAGCAGTGTATTGAGCTGCCTCTAAACCTCTAGACTGTCTCTTTCTGGGTTGTTTATAGTCAACTTTTGAACAAGTGGCAGTAACCTCGAATACTGGAGGGGTTATCGAAACTTTTCCACTACCTGTGAACATTTTACCTGCAATTTAATCTCTTGTATTGTTTATAGCAACTGAAATACTTTTCTAATGGGAGGAGGTATTCCTCTCTCCATGCAGGTGTGTAACTTCCATTAACACTAAAAGGAGTTGTTTGTTTACAGTGAAGGGAGAATACATCTTTCCGTTCTCTACATTTCAAAGTAGCTAGCCTGTTGACTGATGATTGAGTAGAGTAGAAGATTATGCTTGTGTTAATGAGCACTTTTGTCTTGCTGACTTAATCTGGTGGGTGGGGTTGAAGCAAAGCGCATTGAATGATTTATACAGCTCTTTACATGTAAAGACTTTTTAAACATTATGGGGAAAATAATCACTGAAGAATGAAATATGGAGACAGTCACAAAACAAACATTTTGAAAAAGAGTGTTTTTAGCTTAGAAGAAAATTATTTGTTAATAGTAGGGAAATACTTGATTAAATTTTTCCCTTTATTAGGAATAACTCATGTTAAAAACTTGGCATTGATATACTTAATAAAATATCCGGATCACAGTTTATATGCCTCTGTTTTTTTTATTTTGTTTTGTTTTTTAAGTTAGAAGGCTTTATAACGTGAAAGTTGCAGGCTACCCCAAACAGCAATGTAAATGGTAATGAAAATTATCTCCAGCTGTAAACCTCAGCTCAACTGCTGTCTATAATGTTTCTATTTTTTGTAAAAGGTGTTCATAAGACTTTGAAAGTTGTGTAATAAGGCTAAATATCCTAGAAAATCCTAGGAAATAACCCATCCTTATCACCATAAGATATCTAAATACTTTAGAAGGTTTGTGTGAAGTTCATGAAGAATTGTGTTGGCTTGGATTTTATTTAACCTAGCAGTGTCTTTTCATAACAAATAGGTACAGGTGGGCTCCTAGACAGACTTCAGGTGGGTCACAAGAGAGATCAGATTTCACCTATTATTTGAAAACTGAGTCAGCATACGGTACTGAACAAGTCCTCCTGGGAAGCTTCAAATTAAGAAGTTGCCTTGACTGAAATTTTATACCACCGCTGCTAGAAAAATATGCAACTTTAGAACATGACCACATTAATAAACTGAAATAATGTGGGTACTTTTTTATTGTGAGATACTCTAGGCTCCAAAATCTTTGTGGCCACTCATGTGAATACCTTTTAGTCATAATTCTAATATTTAATAATATCTAAGATGTTAGTCATTGTTCCAGCTAATTACAGTTGAAATACTGTTAGTCCTATTTATATGGCAATATCTTGTAAAACTCTAGTTGAAAAATTCATTGTATTACACATTTTGATGTATTTTAAATGTAAGTATTGTTTTCAGTGAGCACTTCCTGAAAGTAAGTATTGCACATTACATATCCTTACTATATATATTTTAGAGAATAATTTATATGGTATAATACCTGTAAATAAAATACCATTCTTTTTAAACTTCAAAAATCCATAAATGAGAAAGTTTAAATGAAGGCATTACAAAAACAAAATCAGGAACACAAATGTCCGTGATTCATTCCAATTTTGTTTGCAAAATTGGATCTGCAGATCAACAGCCAGATTTCCAGTATGTTTTATGCATATGAATTGTATCAAATATAAGAGAGAAAGAACTAGCAAGCATCAGCAAGAAAAAAGAATTGAATGAAGGTATCTCAATGTGACAATATGAAAGACTGGCAAAAAGAAGTATAAAACACACGTTTCAGTGATCTCAGCCGCGTCACATAAATGTGGTGCTCCGTGCAGTTACCTAATTCACAATTGATTAAGTGTCCCTTTTCCCCAGAAATTGTTCAAGGTCCTTCTCAGTCCTAAGTTTCTCTGATTCTGTGGCTTCTGCTGTCTGGTGTTTGAGTTCCACCGGAACTCCACTCCTCGGTCGGCACATGTGCCTTTAAGCAAGGCCACTTTCATCTCTTTTGTGGCTAATCTCAGATTAGGACAGGGGAGTTCTCAATTTTTGACAGAGTGCTTAATGGAGCAAGCTGCTCCTGGAATACAATCTCTCTTCTGGGGACCAGATAGGGAAATCAGGAATGTGTCTCATGTTGTTTGATAGTCCTGTGATTTTATGTATGTATGCATTTACAGATTTTTTTTTTTTTGTTTGCTTAACTTTTATAAAAATGCTCCTGATTTTCCTTCTGGGCACATATACAGCCATTTAAAAACTGAAACAACCAATAGACCAAAGGTCAACCCTCGGAAGAACTACTCTGTCTCCATTGAGAATATTCTACTTCCAGTGCCTCAAGGTTCAAATCTGGGGACAGCACAAATGTCTGAACTGTCTGAAGATGCTCCAATACTTCTGTTAGTCTATAAGGTGCCACAGGACTCTTTGTCGCTTTTGTCTGAAGATGTTGCATTGGGGGAGAGAGTCTGTGAGGTATCTGAAACACATACCCTAGAGGGCTTTTGTAGATAAAAGTCAGCGCCTTGCATTGTACCCAGAAGCAAATAGGTAGGTGGACAGTACAGTTTGTAGAGCGCAGGTGAGATCTGCTGCACATGGCAGGGATCACTAAATAAGCAGGTATGTGCATGCAGTCTGCCATGGCTGAAGATAGTCAAGATGCAAGTAGGCTCGTCGAAGTAGTTCAGTTTGGATGTCAAAGGCATGAATGACTGTGGTGCAGATATATCGCAGAGGAGGTGCCTTTCTCCTTTTCTCTTTCTAGTGCAGGAACTGGCACACGTCACCCACAGAGTCCTTCGTCTGTGATACTCCCCTGTATCAATTCTGCCCTCCACACAACTAGCCCTTGACTCAGTCTCCTGGAGAATGGAATGACGCTACTCCCTAGAGACCTGGTGCGCCATCATTTTACTATCACAGACCACTAGGTCTGCTCTTAGCCTGCACTCATCCCAGATACAGATGATAGCAGGAAGGAATAGGAGCTAACAAGGAGTAGGAGATCCTAGCCTGTACCAGGAAATGTCACCTCCTTTCTCGATCACTGTGGACAACACCAGCATCCTGCCTGTCACTCAGACCTGTAACCTGGGCGCCATCTTCAATTCAGACCACTCTAGATCTTCACATCTGGGATATGCCTAAATCTTGCCTATTGTTTCTGCATAACAGGTCTAAGATATGGCCTTTCTTGTCCATCTGCACAGCTAAACTCTCAGCCAAGCTCCCATCATCTCACACCTTGATTACTGCAGCATCTTTCTCTTGGGCCTTGACAAATGCTGTCTTGATACATTGAGAATGCTGCTGCATGGATCATTTTCCTAGCCCATCACTTTGACCAAGTCACTTCTCTCTTGGAATCTCTCCACTGGCTCTCCCTTCTCTAGCGCATCGAACATAAGCTGCGTGGCTTCACTTTCACGGCCCTTCGCACTCTATTGTCCCTGACCTAGTATCTCATATTCACTATCAGGATGTTGACAACAGCTTCCAGTTGGGCCATGATGTCAGCTTCCATCATCCACTTGTTAAGTTTTCAAACAAGTGCCTTCATGCTTCCTCCCATGCTGCCTATCATGCTTGGGAAGAGCTACCTCATTATCCATCTTCAAACCCTCCTTAAACCTCTTCTCGGCTGCGCTGCCTACAAACTCTGCCCCACCCATCCCCATTTTGGCTGCTGGCTTGCTGAGGCCACAGCCAGTGGGTCTAGTGCCCCCCAGAGTGTGCATGTAGCATCTCCCCTGCACCGTTCTGGGTCCAGAAGGGTGCTGGGAGAAGGGTGGCCCCTGCTGGGCCTCATTTTACTCTGTAAAGTCTCCCTCCCCCCTCTCTCCCTCCCCCCCAGTGCAGCAGTCCCTGTTTTGGCTGCTTCTGCCCCTACCACCTGGAGTCTCTGACTGGCTCTTCTCTGCAGTCCACCCAAGGGGAGGAGGGAAGAGAGACGCAACCTGGATCCTTGTGCTTTCAGAATTGGGGATCTTCTCTGTACTGGGTTCAGGAGATGCTAGCGGGAGTGGTGGCCCTGGATCCTATCAGACGAGCAAATTGTGGCCACAGTCCTTAGGCAGTCTTGGCAGAAGGCCCCGAAGTGGAATGAATAGTGTGACAGACCCAGACCAGTGGGGTACAGGAGTCTGGTGGAGGGCAAATATACTGGTCACTGGATGAGTAGTTTTCTGTTCCCTGAGTGACCAGAGCAGGGGCTGCACTAGAGTAATCAGGAACCTGCTAGAACCAGTTAAGGCAGGCAGGCTAATTAGGACACCTGGAGCCAATTAAGAAGAAGCTGCTAGAATCAATTAAGGCAGGCTAATCAGGGCACCTAGGTTTTAAAAAGGAGCTCACTTCAGTTTGTGGTGGGAGTATGAGGAGCTGGGAGCAAGAGGCGCAAGGAGCTGAGAGTGAGAGGGTGTGCTGCTGGAGGACTGAGGAGCACAAGCGTTATCAGACACCAGGAGGAAGGTCCTGTAGTGAGAATAAGGAAGGTATTTGAAGGAGGCCATGTGGAAGTAGCCCAGGGAGTTGTAGCTGTCATGCAGCTGTTACAGGAGGCACTATAGATAGCTGCAGTCCACAGGGCCCCTTGGCTGGAACCCGGAGTAGAGGGCAGGCCCGGGTTCCCCCCAAACCTCCCAATTGACCTGGACTGTGGGTTCTTCCAGAGGGGAAGGTCTCTGGGCTGTTCCCCAACCCACATGGTGAATCTTTGAGGCAAGAAAATCCGTCAATAAGCTCAGGACCCACCAAGATAGAGGAGGACCTTTGTCACAATAAGCACAGAGGAAAGTACCCTGTCGTCACTCCAAGTGACAGCAGTGAGGTACATTGGTGTGGCCCTTGCTCTAACAACGAACAAAGGGAAGGATTCAGATTCAACAGTTTCAAATTCAGCCATTTTTAATGGGTATTAAATGATTCTGCCAAATATATTATCATGTTTGGAGGGGTTCTCCCATAGTTCTGGCATTTTCAGTCTTCTTCAACTTTCATTTCCTCATTTTAGTAATGATGGCTTATATTCGTGCAGGACTGCATGACTATTTCTGTGCTTTACCAGTTATGGTGGAGTAGTTTTTCTAGGAATTGAGGAGTCTGACCAAAATGTTTGAATGATTTCAGAATTCCCAGCGACTCCCAGACAAGTACCGAACTCACGCTCTCTTTGGTAGTGGAAAGGACTGGCCAGAGAATTGGTGGAAGGCTTTGGGCCGACAGCTCATCAATGAAGGTTTCCTTAAAGAAGTTTCCTGTCAAAGCAGATTTGCAACTCTGTGTGAGCTGACTAAGAAGGTAATCTTGTTGTAAAACCTTCCTGTCAGAGGTTTCTTTTGGGAATGTAAAGTTGAGTGACTTGGTCTGTATCCCACAGGGTAGAGACTGGCTCTGTAAAGCTAGGAGTGAGTTGTGTCGGACCCTTCTGCTACAGCCCAGTGAAGAACTATATCTAAGGAAACCTCACACCCAAAGGTAACTACAGCCATATATATTATGCATGTGTCACTTTTATGTTGGGAGAACAAATATGTGAATCCTGCTACTGGAGACTGCCTGCGCCAAGGAGGAGGTTGTTTCTGCACTAAGGTTTTTTTTGTGGGGTGGGGAGGGCGTGTCTCTTGGGCACGGTCTTGCTTGCATAAGAGGGACTATGCTCCTCAGAATCAATGGTATCAATGGTTCCCTCCTCCTTGGGGACTACCCCAGTTTCCATATTACCTGTCACACTGGCCTTACTGGGGCTATGGGATCCATATATGTGACATCCCAAATCTCTGTGATCCCATTGAGAGTCTAGACAGCCCTCTCCATGCAGAGAATATCATGAACTTCCTTAAGAACTAATGGAGGAAGAGGAGGAACCATAACACAGGATCCTGTGGATCCACCAGCTCCAACAGGATTGTCATCTTCATCGCCAGACAAGGAGTTGCATTGGCTTCACTGTCACCCCCTGATGACGACAAGCAATTTCAAAATCTTCTGAGGAAGGTCACGCACCAGTTACCCTTCTTTGCTCTTTGTATTCTGAAACCATCCTCTCCCCAGGTGTATTTTGAAATGTCAGCCTTCATGTCAGAGTGATTATTTTTTTATATGTTTTGAATACATTTGAATTCATTTTCTTACAGCAATAGACAGATAACTTCGGTTGCAGGACCACATTCACCAGATACGAGGTCAATAAAGCTGACACCAGAGAAACAGGTCTGTATTTGTGAAAAATATTACTCATCATACACTTCATTATTCTTTTTAGTGACGGGCATGTGAGCTAACAGATCAGTATATCTAGCTATAAAGTCTTCTCCACATATTTGAAAGCTTAAGATACACAGTAAAGCAGCACAGAATATAGGATTTACAAATCATTTGTATGATAGTTGTGTGGTGAACAAAATAATTGGTACACTGAACACATTAATGTGTGAAAGTGAAGTGTAGTATTAACACCCAAATATGCACTACCTACTTCACAAAAGACATGGAAAATCACAATCCCTTCCTTGGGATTTTGTAATCTAAATGTTTACAGATGACATGGAATGAGGGAATGAGAAACAGCAGTAATACTGTCTATAGTGCAATCTCAGCCATAACTCTGGATTAAGCTATTTATCTGGGATTAAACTAAACGTAAAGACCGCCACTACAGTTTCTAAGGGGTTTCAGAAAATGGGGTGAAACTCCAATGCCTACATTAGTGCAAGGGGCTGAGAAGGAACCTTAATTCTAAATTTGTTAGATTTTCTCAGTTTTTCTTAACATGAACATATTTTACCATAGTGACTTGTTTATATAAAGTGTTTGTTCATTGATTCTGTAAATTGTTGTTTTATTACAATTTCCTCTTATACTGTGACTAAGGTTAGAAACTTTAAATCTGTTTTCTAATGAGAATCAACATACTGTAACACACATCTGCTTTTTACTCATGTATGGTGTATATTTGTAATAATGTACTAGAGGGACACCAGGTACAAAGAGGAAAGAATTTTTCCGTTATGCAACAGACTGTAGTGTGTTTTGAAAAAAATTGATCCCTTCCTTCACTGAATATCTTTTAAACAAATTGGTATAAAAATGTAAATGAATATTTTACTGTTAATATTTGTATGGGGAAAAATGTCGATACCTTCTTTGATTTTCTGACTTTTTTTTTTTAACAGACATATTTGCAAGAAATGTTTTCTTATCAAGGAGCAAGTAAAATTTCTACAAGAGGCAATGTCTCAAATGAAAGGTACAATGGACTAAATTATTTCTACTCATATCTCTTTCTCTACTTATTCCTTCTTTCCTGTGTTGTGAAGGTGGTATCTGTAGAGCAACTGTCAGAGAAGAAAGTAAGTCTGTTTGTGGTGTAAACTTAACTTTTTGTTTCAATGTCTCAAATCATTAGTGTGAAAATAAGTGCTGTACGCATGCCAGACTTCATTTAACCTTTAAGAAACATGGCATAATCTGTCTGTCTGAAAGACCGGTAAAACAGCATTAAGAGAGCAAATAATTTTGATAGGTAAATTAGAAAAACACTTAATTTTGCCTCACATAACATGCTAAAATGTCACAAAATGTAAGTTAGGTTATGCGCTGAAGTAGGTAGGGTTACAGTGTGTTAAATGGCTCTTTAAAACATCCCACATTAATTTTAAAAAAGTGACTATAAAATACTTCTATTGCTGATTACCTGATATGAACCAGTAATTGAACATTTATATCATACAATTAAGTAGACCATAACTGTTCAAAAATCTTAACAGGCCTTGTTTTCTGCACAATACAAGTCCATGAGCCTTTTTAAATGCAGAGTTAATTAAGTCTGTTTTGGGTGTGATTTTTAGGGGTGTGTTTAAACTCTAAAATTAAGACACATTTTCATTTGTTGATATTTTAAATCCAAATGCAAGGGAAATAAACATAACAAACATTAATTAAAAACCAAGCTATAAATAACTTATTTATTCCAAGTCACTTGGTTTTTGCTTAGTTTCTATTTTTTGATAACTTGGAAATGTGATACATTTTTTTGGATGGATCAGGATAATATAAAATATAAGAATCATTTGTTCCTGTGCACTTCATAACGGTGTGGCTCTCGTGGCCCAGCCAGGCTGCTGTAAGGGGTACAGTGTGGACATAGCCTAAATGGAGAAATTTAGCAGCATAGCTATACTGCTATAATTATACTGCTGTAGTTATACCAGGATAACACCAGTGTGGACTCTGTGTCTGTGCAGATGTGTTTTAATGCAAATGACAACTAGACAGGCTGAGACCACAGGTCTGGCTGGCTCATATACACTAGGACTCCCAAACCTACCAATCTCAGCAGAGCAGAGCTGGTACAAAGTGAATTGATACGTTGATCTAATAGGAATATGAATATCACGTTTTATTTTATTTTTAAATTTAATAGTGACCTGGTGCAGTCACCAATCAAACTGAAGTCTCCCGAACCTGCTGTTTCATCCAGAGAGAAGGAACTGCACGTAAGTCTATTAAACAGGGCATCTGCTTGTGTAAGAAATGCATTTAAATTGTGCTTGTGTATGTCTAACACATTCCTAGAGACAATTCCTTGTCCCTCCAAAGTGTCAACCAGAAAAACTGCTGTTAAACTGGATTTTTCAGCTGTTACACTAAACTTTAGGAAGGTGCCTAAAACTGGAGTCCTTGATGATAATTAAACATTGTGTGGATATGGTTTAGATTCTGACTGCTTATCTGTTTCATTTTTGGGCTGTAGTTGGCTTTCTCATGTAGACGTTTTCTTCCCATACTTTAATCACATCTAAGTCCTTGACTTAAAGTGTTCTTTAAAGTAATGTCTTACATGTATTCATACTTTGGCTTTGTTCTTTACAGACTGTTCTATATGGCAAGCTGCTGGCAGCCAGACAGAAGCTAGCCAGTGAGAAGGATATTCCTCCGGCTGTGTTGGCAACAAATAAAATACTGGTGGACATGGCCAAGATAAGGTAAAGTCTTCAGTTTGAAAACCACACGTAAGTCCAAAGATGTTCTAGAGTCTTACCCTCATTCCTTCAAGCCACGTTAGTAACAGAAAATGATGATGATGCATTACTTCTCATGTGCCATAGATTTTAGGTGTTTTACATAAACATATTGAGGAATTCTGTTTTTCCACATGCTTCCAGTTCAGTAACTTTCTGCATCAGCAGAATTACTAATCTGACTGAATTTTGAAGAAAAACTTTAATGGATTCTCATTTTGGTACACTGTTACTATCAAGAGGTGCAGGAAGAACTCCTCAAACTGAACGCTTCTGCTGTGTGTGTCTGAATTTTGTGATCACATAAGTTCTGAAAATGTATGCGTAAAGTTTATTAGCATTTTTAGTAGCACCAAAGATATCGTAGCTACCTCCGTTCAACATGTGTGGGGAGCTATGTGAACGCAGGTGTTATGCAGATAGAACAGCGTTGCAGTTATTGCTTACGTTGGTTTAGCTCTACAGGTGAAATTTGACTGCATGTATGAATTACTCTGTTACAATACTTGTTTCTGAAAGTATCTGGTCATGTCAGCCTTTACCACCGCCAGTGATGTCTGCCTTCGTAGTCCATTTATCAGCCTCTCCCACAAGCAAATTCATGCTTTCTTCCAAGCCACTGTTTATGCATGAAGCCTCTCCCTGAACTAAACTGTAGAGCAGCTTCCTTCTTCAAGACCCACTTCTACCATGCTGCATATGGTAAATCACCAAGTGGTAAAGACCAGGCAGGTGGCCAGCAAGGGCTTGTGGGCATCAGACATGCCTCTTGCTTGTAGCTTTGGGGAAAAAACTAAAACCTGCAAATTTTTCTTGTATCCAGCCTTTGTAACCATGCCTTCCCGGCTGGCTGGAGAGGGGATGGGGGTGCAGGGGAAGCAGCAGTGTACCCTGCTCAACCCTTCTTTCCCTGCTCCCTCTGCTTGTTCGTTGTATTAGCTTGTTGCATTTGTCTTCATTTGGATTGTATGATCTTCAGGACAGGGACTCTCTCTTACCCCGTCACCTGACCAGGGACTCTGTGCACTTCTGTACTACAAATGAATAATCAGGGTGTTACAGTAAAAGTCTCCAGAAAGATAGAGAGAAGAAATGAACTTCCTTACATGATTCCCCACTATAAAAGCAAGTATTGTAAGACAACCCAGCCTATAACAGCTGCAACTGGTTCTGCAGTGTGTTGCCTAATGCAAAGTCATAGGTGCCCCACCGGTGTCCCTAAATAGGACTGACAGCATGAGGTGGAGAAGTTCTTTCACAGGGTCGAGATCCATGTTGATGGCTCCAGCTGCTGGGAGCATGCAGACATAAAACGGCTCAGCTGGATATGTTCGCCGGCAAAAACCATCAAAACACTTCTGCTCAGTTCCTGTGGGCTAGGCAGACAAGTTCTCCCATAATGCACTATGGTCCAAGCTACAGCTGGTGAGGGCACGAGGAACCCAGGTTTTGATGGTATTCACCTGCAGAAGCTGAAGTTGTGACTGGGTCTGCGTAGTGCAGTCTGGCTGTGCCAGCACAGGGGTGAGGCTTGGGTTTCCTGTGCAGTATGGACACTCAAGTGCAGGCTTGGAAAAACCGAATCTGCAAGTGCAGGTCACACAGACAGGTTTATTATGCCGTCTAAACAAACCCATAGAGTTTAAAGCTAGAAGGGACTTCCAGATCATCTGGCCAGATCTCTTGTATATCACAAGCCACCAATTCCACCTAGCACCCTCTCACCAAACCCAACTATCAAAATTACACTAAAGATATACAGTCCATAGGAGACGGGGCTGTAAAGTGTCACCGGGAGAGAACAGGAGGGACTGAGGTGCACCAGGGACTGAGGTCCCTGCAGTGGCAGGGAAACGATAGATGAGATTTACCCAGATAACCCGGGCAAATGACCCTTATATCCACACGCTGCAGAGGAAGGTGAAACCCAGGTCCCTGCCAGTCTGACCTGGGGAAGAGTCTTTCCTGACCCCACACATGGCAATCAGCTGGATCCTGAGTATGTGAGCAAGAACCAGCCAGCCGAGCCCCTGAGAGACTGAATGCTCGGTGCCACTTCAGAGCCCTGATCTTCCCTGTCCAGTGTCCTGTCTCCAGCCGTGGCCATCTCTGATGCTTCAGGGGAAGAAGATAAAAACAGAAAACCCAGAATACATTGTGGAGGGGATCCCTTTTTGACCCCTGCAAGTGGTTGAAGCCCAGTTTATAGCTAGTTTGCCATGACAGAACATTAAAAAAAATACATTAGTCCTTAGTTGCAAAATAATGTATGTGCCAGAAAATATTAAGCCCTAGCAAAAAGCCACACGCTTCCTCCATAGATCTTTTTATAAGAACTTTGAAAAATAACATGACTAAAACTCAGACCGTGCCGTGATGGCAGAGTGATCACCTGTCAGTGTAATCTGTGGTTAAAGTGGGGATTGTCATTCCTGTTCTGTTCTACACTCCATGTTCCAAAACATAAACCAGCAAAGCCCGGTAACTCTCCATTGTGTTCTTGTTCTACCCGAAATAGGCCTACGACTGTTGAAAATGTGAAGAGAATTGATGGCGTATCTGAAGCAAAATCTGCCATGTTGGTTCCTCTCCTGGATGATATCAAGGAGTTTTGCCATGCAAATAATCTGGAGGTAAGATTTTTCCCTCAGCAAAGCCTTCTGCTTCTCTGCTGGAGCCCTTGTGATCTACCTCACCTTGGGATTTACAAGTCCCATTTTTCAGGCTTTCTGGCATAGTCCCGGTCCTTCCTCCAGTTACAGGACAGGACTCTTGTAGCCTGTGAACAGTCCTCCTGAATCACCTCAAGTTGCTGATATTGAGCAAAGCCTCCTCTCACTCCTTCTCGGGGTTGATTGTGCTTCCTCTGCAGCAAGAAACTGCTGGGCCCGGGTAGTGACATCCAGCTCGTCTGGTTGGTAGTGTGGAGGATGACAAGTAGACCAGAGAAAGTGTACTTCTAAACAAGTTTCTTAAGAAGTTTTCAAAAGACAATATCGACTCCTCTCCTTTCATTTCTTCATGCCCTTGTTTTTCCCTTCATGTTCTCCTGTTTCCCATGTTCTTTCTCCCATCTCTTGTTAAGGATTCTTCCTTTCTCTTACCCAATCTGTCTGTGGCGAAGTAGCTGCCCTCCTGAGATATGACCGTCTCATGTACATCATAGCTAAGCATCCTGTAGGTTACTCAAGGGGCTATCTTCATCACTCCTTGAATAACTGACAAGTGGCTACTGGGATGGGTGGGTAAGCTTGATCTCCCACACCCTGGGCTTGGCATGTCATGATTACAAGCTTCTCTGTGGCCGGGGGCGCTGGAACAATGTGTACAGTGGGGGGGCTGAGAGCCATTGAACCGAACTGTAAACCCTGTGTATGGGGGAAACCATAGCAAGCCAGGGGGTGCGGCAGCACCCCTTGTTCCAGCACCTATGCCTGTAGCTGTTCATTTCTTCTCATATGCCGTGGAAATCATTTTGATCCAGAAGTTCCAGGTTACGCAGTGCATAATGATACTGGATACGTTCTATATAAATACCTGTGGAACAGATTAACGGCCGTGGCTGGCCTGGAGAACAAGCAAAACACTGGGGTGTTGAGAGCCTCATCCCTAAGGTGGGGGGGACTCTCATCTAAATCCATGTAGGCCTTAGCAATTCAAGGCTTGGCTTGATCTCTCTATCTGGCGAAGGGACTAGAAAATGAGGAAACACTTGGTCTAACCCCCCTCCTCCTGGCAGCTGTGGAGCAATAATACCTGCTGTGAGATGAGCCCTACAACAAGGTTTCTTTTAAATGGAACCTGCTAATGGCCACATTCAACATGCCCGTGTGGTGCTGGTAACAGAGAAAGGAACCTCACTGTTACTTCCCCAAGAAGGAAGGTCAGATGGCAGCAGTGGAGAGGTTAGAAATTAATCCATGCTTGGGTACACCAATGTTCCTAGCCAGCCAGTTCTGGGAATGAAATCTTCTGAATCTGGGATCAATGCACACATCTTGTTACACCTAGAGGAGGCCTGATTATTCACCAGTTCCCCAAGCTTGCTTTCCGTTCTTTTAGAAATCATATATAAACTCCCTAAAATAGTGCGTGGCAAGCATCCAGTTTTTCTTAAAATAGCTCGTAACTATGCAGCCTGTTTTTTAGGATCCATGGTAAATTGCAGACTGAGCTCTTTTGTCATCAATGCTCTTTTTCAAAGTGGCTCGGTTTATATACAATCAGCATTCCCGCTCTTGACTTTCAATGGCTCATATTTGAAAACAAGCAAAATGGGTTTTGTTAGCCATTGTTCTTTTAAACGGTATTGATTTATGGTGCTAAATGTGGACCAAAGCCTGCAGTTATTCACTCAGGCAAAACTTCCAGTAAAGACAGACTGCAGGATGTGGCCCTAAACATAGTGGCTGGCAAATCTCTAGCGGAAAGAAATGGATATTTCTAATTATAGGGAGGACTGCAGAAGTCCTGGGGCTGTGCTGTTCGCATCTGATCTTAAATGTAGGCGGTTCCCCTCCACACACACAGACACAAACACCATCACTGAACTCCTGTCAGGGTCCCTCTTGAGTCCTAGGACCAGTCTCAGATGTAGCTTGTGCTGGTGTCTTTCTTCACTCAGGTTTCCTTGCGGAGCTGATGGAATTCCTGTCTGGTTTGGTGCTTCAGCCACTGAGCTGATTGTCCTCAGTGTCTTGAATGTCCTTTCAAAAAATAACTGGTCTAGATGGGTCCATTATTTCATTGCTGCCATGACAACCATGGGACTGTTTCAGATGTTTCTGGCTCCGCACACAAAGCTGGTTACATCCCAGATTTGATATTTGGGTTGGGGTTGAAGACTGAGACCTATGGAATTCGCCTTTGTCAGGGTCAGACTATTGCCTGTCCTGGTTTGAGGGCAGGACTCATCTTTGCTTCCCATTTTATTGGTCCATCCTGGGAGACAGGTGGACCTGACTGTTCTGAAGGATGCTTTGGCCAGTGGACCCACTCTTTCAATACTCTCGTTGAACCTTGTGATTCTCTTCTTGTGGCCTAGTGGACAGAGCACTGGACTTAGATTTGGGAGGTCTGCGGTCTGTTGCTGATCTGCTGTGACTTTGGACAAGTCATTTCACTGCTCCATGCCTCAGTTTTGTGAACTGTAAAATGGGGATCATGATACTGACGTCCTTTGTGAAGTGCTTTGGGGATCTAATGACGAAAAGCGCTAGATAAAGAGCTAGATATTATTCTGTCCATTACTATCCATATGGTGGCACCCTGTCCCAGTGTGCTTTTGTCGCTGGTCATTGTGGCGACAGACAATGCACAGGGGAGCTTCTGTGCTGCCAGTGGCAGAAATCATGTTCTGAGTTTTTGCACTCTTATGCTACCCTAGAGGTGAAAGGATTCTTCTTCTCCACTCTAGCGTCTGCAGAGTCCCAACCAGCAGATACATCCAGGCAGGAAGAGTGCCTGCTGAATTGCTTGTGGTTGGGTAGAGATGAGTGTTTCTCACTGTTGTGAGGAGTTTTTTCTCTCTGCTTCACAGATCAGGTTGCTGGGATGTAGGCTGTCTTGGCCCCTTTGGTAGAGGCAGAACTGTGTGCGTGTGGCGTGAGGTTGGGAGAAGGAGTCTTGTCAAGTTTTTTTTTTTTAAATTCTTAATTCAGAATACACAAAAACACGTATTTATTTAAAAATAAAAGATTACTCTGCATTACTATATTACAGTACATACGAGTATCAAACTCTTTTAACAGTGTAGTGGTGGGAGGGATAGCTCAGTGGTTTGAGCATTGGCCGGCTAAACCCAGGGTTGTGAGTTCAATCCTTGAGGGGGCCATTTTAGGGATCTTGGGCAAAAATCTGCCTGGGGATTGGTCCTGCTCTGAGCAGGGGGTTGGACTAGATGACCTCCTGAGGTCCCTTCCAACCCTGATATTCTATGATTCTATTATTATAATTCAGAAACTTTAAAAACCAGTCCGGTGTGTGTCAGTCCAGACACCAGTTATTTTGTGACTCCTCGGGTATGTAAGCAGACTATCCTATAGCTTGCTTCAGCACACCTGTGTGTGTGTGTGTGTGTGTGTGTGTGTGTGCGCGTGTGTGCGCGTGTGCATATGAATTATAAGCACCATCTTGGGATTGTTCTACTCTTTGTGTGGAACACAGTCTGATTGTACAGTTTAGTTTGCTCAAAGTCTAGCTCTTCCATTTCCAATTCCAGAGCAGATGACCCGACAGGATGATTTCTTGGGCTTTATTCCTGCTAACTCTTGTTTGTCACCTTAAAGATGGACTCATTCCCTACTTGCGGATCTAGGGAAAAGCGGCCAGCAGTCCTCCAGAAGAGAGGTGGGTGCAGCCCCCTTCCACAGTCGCAGCTCATAACGTACATGCTGTTCCACGAGAAGAACCAGTCTTTGGTAAGTTATTTCCCATTGGTGGGGATGTGGATATGCTGGTTGTCTAAAGTAGGTGGTGGGAATATTGTATGTATGGGGATTGCAAACTTGTTAAAACATGAGACTTGAGGGCTAGACTGAGTGAGTTGCTGCTGTTCCCTTAAATTCTCCCTACACTGCCGATGAGCCCCAGGCTGGTGAGTGCCATGTCCCTGTTCTGGATATAAAAAATCAAACCCTTTGCATTGTACCTCCATGTAAGAGTCGAATGGCCTGAAAAAAGCCCCACACGAAAATTCAGTGCAAAATTGAAAGACGAAATATCAGTGCAACTTTCTGATGGAGACTTCCAAAGCTGTGACTCTTTCTGCACCCTGATCTCAGCCATGTTACTCACATCGGCTAAGACAGGCACTCAGGAGTTGGTAGTGCACAAAATACTTCATTTGCACAGTTCTGGGAACCGTGACTTGGAATTACCTTTTGTGCATTTAAGGGCAAATCTGCCCTTGCAGCAGAGAGAGGTCCCCAGGCATCAACCCAAGTGTAGCTCTTCGATCCAAGAGAGAAGATTTGGAGGTCTGCTCACCAGGTAGGCACCTCTCTGTAGTTCATACAAGGGGTGGGCAGATGGCGCAAGGACAGAGAGAAGTTAAGAGTTTAAATGGAGAAGATTAATTATTTGGGCAGCGGATAGGAATGTTGACCCAGATTCAGCCCTTACACAACTGGTTTTGGAACACTTGGTACACTTAAAAACAATGGGTTTGTTTCCCTTGATTAAAGTCCACCTGTCAGCAATAGCAGCAGTATATACTCATGTAAAGGTTAAAGCCACCTTCTCATACAGTCTGGTTTATTGAATCCGTATTCCCCAGTTCATGACCCGGTCCCTCCATGGAATTTGAATTTAGTACTAATGTACCTATATCTTCCCCATTTGAACCTCTACGGGATTGTTCTCTGTTTCATCTTTCTATAAAGACAGCTTTTCATAATAGCAATTTCTTCCACTAGAAGAATTAGTGAGTTGTATGCATTGATGGCAGACCACCCTCCCCAGAGTACTTTTCATAAAGATAAAGTGATCTTAGGCCACATCCTAAATTCCTTCCAAAGGCAGTGTCGGAGTTCCGTATCCATCAGAGTATAAATTTACCTGCATTTTTTTCCTAAACCTAATTCACATAAAGGGGAGTTGAGATTACATTGCTTACAAGAGCGCTCTTAGCTTATATTACTAGAATAGAATGAAGAACTTCATGTCTGCGTCCAAGTTATTTGTTTCATTTGCTGGTACTTCTAAGGGTCAGGCCATTCAGCACAGTCCCTATCCAGATGGGTTAGACTTTGTATTGAGGAGTTTTACCAAAAAGCTTCCCTTTCTCCTTCTGGTCCTCTTAGAACCCATTCTACTAGAAGGGCAGGTACATCTGTAGCAGTCTCCAAACATATTCCTCATATTGAAATATGCAGGGCTGCTCCATGGAGTTCAAGTCACACTTTTACAAGACATTATGCATTGGATCTGGCATCCAGCTCTGAAGCAGTTTGGCAGAGTGGTCCTTCAGTCATTATTTAATTAAAACTCCGCTCCCTTCTTCCTTATTTACAGTACTGCTTGTCAAACTATCCCAAGAGTGGGAATGTGCAGAGGACACTCGAAGAAGTAGTGAAGGTTGGGTGTTTGTAATTGGAATTCTTTGAGGTGTACTCTTCGTATTCACACTCCCCACCTGCGTTCCTTGCTCCTGCGGTGTCCTAATGTCACTGTTACTTGGTATTCCACTGTAGTAGTTGGAAGGAACTGAGAGGGCAGTAGCGCCAAGCCCCTCTTTTATAGCCACATCCACAGAACGCGCCCCAATGCTGGGGGTGGGGGAGGGACGTGCACTGACATGCACTGCTGGTAGAAGGTGGCACTGTCCTGGCTGCTTCCAGTCAGTGCATCGCAGAAGTGAACATGCAAGAGTCTGTCTCAAAGAACTCCACTTACAAATAGCCAACCTCCATTTCCTAATCATAACGTGACCTTAACTCTTTATTAATTTGTTGTGTAGGCAGAGAGCCATAACACACTGGGAGAAATAGGCATGTTGCTTTGTGCCCTTCGAAGGAGTGTTCCATAATCTATTGCTTTTATATCTTTTTTGTTAAGCCTCTCACTTTTTATCGCTCGTTGATCCGTTAGTATGATGCTGAAATAGCGTCAAGCTCCTCTTGTCCCTTCCAAGAGTGCGTGAGTGAACCTTGTCAGATAGTCCCTAAATTAAAATGCCCAAGGACTAATTAACGAGAAGCAATAGAACAATTAGTGTTAGGTAATTTGATGCCCAGGATCAAATAACCGTGATTATTGCATTTCCCCTGTGTGTATTGTCTGGGGGAAAGTCAATAAAAGAAACATAAAGCCTAATTCTCGGGAAAATAATTAATTTTAAATCCATCCTGTAAAAAAATCCAACTCTAGTTAAGCAAAATCAAAGAGGTTGCCCTAAGATTGTGGGTAATGGAGTCCACCTAAAAGAACTTGAAACACTCAGCTTTTGTTTGTTATCGTTTCTATTCCGGTGGTGCCAACAGACACATTAGGATTCGGTGAGGGTTGCTGCGTTTACAGATCTCTTGCAGTTAAGGTGTAGATAATTGGCTGCTTTATTGGGGGACGTTTTGGGCTTTAACAAACCGAACGTTACAAGTGAGCTGAGCTGATTATACAGTTACAGCTACTAGGTTGACCTTAAACTGTCTCTCCATCACCAATGACGTCCTGTAGCCCCGGAAATAGCTGTGGATGGCCCCATATGCGGTGAAAATATGATTCCGTTTGCATGGTGCAGACTGCCGTGCTCAGGGATTGATCCGCTTCTTCCAGGTAGCAGAGCAGAGCTTGGTGGTGACTGTCTCCGTAGCAGTGTAGGGGTGATTGTGAGCAGGCCAGAGGTATAGTGCAAACCATGGAGATGCAGTGGCCCAATGTAGCATGTAGGTTCTGGCAACAGCTCATTGTCTCTTTTTGCTCTAGCCCCATGACAGTGTAGTAGTGAGTCTGGAGCGGCTCCATGGCCACTGCTAGAGGATGGAGTTCTGGGTTCTGCTCCTTAGACATTTGAATGCAGAGCAGAATCCTTTCTACGCATGGGATTTCAGGGTCACAGTGAGAAGTTGCTCTCCAAGCCAGAAATAATCTTTCGAAATGAAATCTCTTTACAAATTGGATTCGGTGTCTGAAAGAGATCAGAAAAATGTGCCTTGTGATGTGGTTTGGAGTTCTTGTTGTATAGTCGAATGTGATGGTCTCCTGTTCTTGCTGTTGGTTTGTGAAGCAGCAGCACCTTGCATTATCATTTATTATTTGTATTACCATGGTGCCTCGGAGCCCCTGTCACAGACCACGACTCCACTGTGTTAGGGGCTGTACAAACAGAACAACAAGACAATCCCTGCCCTAAAGAGCATCTCGGAGCAATCTAAGCATAAAAGAAGAAACAACAGATGAATACAGACAGGCAGGGAGAGTACAAGAAAACATCAAGACATGACAGGCAGTGATTGCAGCACACCAGCAGCCTAACCATTGTCATGTTTTGTGTAGGCATCACAGCGAAGGAGACTTTTGAAGGCAGGTCTACACCACAAATGAACATCAGCACAGATGCAGCTTTGCTGCTGTAGCATGTCTGGTGAAGACGCCGTAAGCTAACGGGAGAGCACTTTCCCATTGGCTTCATAACTCCACCTCTGCGAGAGCTATGTCGGCAGGAGAAGCTCTCCCACTGATACAGCGTTGCCTACCCGGGGGGTTAAGGTCAATATAACTATGTTGCTTAGGGGTATGTATTTTTCACACCCGTGAGCGTCATAGTTATAGTGAAGTAAGTATGCAGTGTAGACCAAGCCTAAGGAAGGTTTTGAAGAAGGATAAGGAGTTAGTTTTGCAGATGTTTATGGGGAGCTCCTCCCAGGCATGCGGAGCATGGGAGAAAGCACCAAGGTGCTAGTTTGAAAATTTAGCAAGTGGGTGATAAAGGATGGAGCCATGGGCCAACTGGAGGCAGGAGCCAACCTTTTGATACTGAATGAAAGCTCAAAGGTAAGTGGGAATGGGCTGTGAAAGGCATTGGAAGTGAAGAGAAGAAGCTTATGTTTCATATAATAGAGAAAGTGAGGAGTCAGTGGTGGGATTCAAAGAGAGCTTTGGTTCTTTTGTTGTTAATCTCCTATACTTTTACCACTTCAGATTTCTTCTCTCATTGTTTCCCCAGAAGAGTATAAGTGAAAGCAGGTCTCTGCCTCTCTCTGTGGTTGGCTCTCATTTATCCGAAGCCATGAAAGCTGGCTACCCAGTCGACTTAGAACGAGCGGGTCTGACTCCTGAAGTTCAGAAGGTTATTACTGATATCATCCAAAACCCTCCCATCAACTCAGGTGAGAAGCACAGCTCTAGTCTGAAGGTCTCAATGACAGTCATTGGGATATGGATAAAGCAAACAAGAAACCTGTGTATCCTGTTTGTGCCTTTGGTGAGAATTCATCACTCTGAGGACCCATTCTTGAGCCAGGCTGATCATGGCAGGGCAAAGGACGTTCCCCTCAGGTGTGAAGCCAATGGGAGATAAGGGTGCATGGAAAGCCACAGCCTCAAGCCATAAAGGAGAGGAGGAGGGAAGTTTTTTCTTTAATAACTTCTGAGTTGAATGCAGACACAAGATTGGTGTCTCAACAATATGTAAAAAGATCCAGACATAATTTTTTAACTGTGTCCATATTTAGGCACCTAACTTCAGCCTCCGAGTTTGAAAACGTTGGCCCCAGTGAATAGTTATACTTAGGCACCAGCAGCATGCCAAGTGAATCCTTGAAAATATCTTAAATTTCCTCACATTGCAAACCTGGGTCATTTAAGATACTAGGGTGACGAAAAGAACCAGACAAATAGACTAATAAATAGGTTGTTACCTGCATTTTAAAACCTATCAGAATTCTGATAAATGTTAGATAGGCACCTGATTTAGTGATTTAAGCTCACAACTGGCAGCCCCAAAGCAGGGTTTTGAGTTCCAGCTTTTCCACTGATCTACTGCTTGGCCTTGGGTGAGTCATGTCATCTCTGTGGTTGTTTCCCCATCAGAAGGAAGCAGCTTTCATCCCTCCATATTGCAAGCGAGGTAATGGAGAAGTTGCATTTGTCACTTCTAGCAGAGCTGGAGCTAGAACCCAGATCTCTAATATGGCAAATATTGATGATGATCTTCATTCTGTTTAAAAGGAAACCAATTACAGTTGTAACCCCCACACCTCCTGGGTGTGGTGCTCTGTCCCATCTAGAGCCACCGAGACCGCTTAGAGAGAGAGAGAGAGAGAGAGATAAAAATGAGTCTGCTCTACAGCCTTAATTAAGAGCCAGTTGGCTTTTAGATCATGCGGTAGAGACTCCAGAGGTCCCTGGTTCAATCCCCCCTCCAACGACCGGGGTCTGTTGGCGTTACACAGTAAAAATAAGGAAGAATGCTCTAGGTCTTCTCTTCTTTCCACACCCCCAACTCTACCAGGGCCATTCATGAGTCACTGACATTTGCAGGAGGAAAGCGTGGAGCTTAGAATAAGGAGAGGAATTTCTGGGAGTCTGAAGACTCATTCTCACCAGCTCAGCATTTCTCTGCTGTAGAGCTGGGCTCCATTATTTTTGGACTTTGTACACTAAGCTGACCTGTAGGTAGGTCAGTGATCACATGCCACTTTCTAAGGCTTGTGGTTCCAGAAGCAATTCAGCTTTGTACCTGTTAACCAGCACTGTCAAGATAAGTTTCTTATCTGTACTACAGATAACCCCATAAAATCTGAATTACTTCCACAGGGTGGAGTGTTTAACTCTGTGCACTTCATTCAGCTGGGACAGTGACAGCGGCTGCTGCGTTTATGGTCAGTTACTCCTTTGTTTCCATGTGCTAACACAATGCCTGGTGTTTGGGCTGCCGCACTCTGTTCAACAAGTTCTGCAACAAATCTACTTCCACTTAACGACAAAAATCAGGAGAGCACTTGTTAAGCTTTTCTGTAAGGTTTTGGATGTAAACTACTTTAGTCCCTTTTAAGTAAAATGAAGAATATTGTCAATATTTCCCAGAGATGAT
Organism: Trachemys scripta elegans; assembly: GCF_013100865.1. Lineage (NCBI taxonomy): Eukaryota > Metazoa > Chordata > Testudines > Emydidae > Trachemys > Trachemys scripta. The sequence continues at coordinate 9,072,291 of NC_048302.1, forward strand.
TCATTTGTCTTCTGTGCATCCCTTTATTTCTAGATAGCAGAGTGTGAGCAGTTGTTAAATGATAAACAAATTTCAGACTAGAAAGATGATGCAGACTTTTAACAGTGAGGGCAATCACTGGATGGAGCAATGGGCCAAAGGATGTGGGTGGATACTCCATCGCTTGGAGTCTTTAAATCAAGATTGCATATTTTTTATAAAAGATCTGCTCTAGTTAAACAGCAATTAATTCAGGTAAGTTTTCTGGCCTGTGTTATACAGGGGGCCAGACTAGATGATCCCAATGGTCCCTTCTGACCTTAAACTCTGTGAATCTATTAAATTGTTCATGAAAGGTACCAGCGCCACCTTATGGTGTGTAATGATTAGAGGGGCAAGGGAGAGTTGGGTGAGGAGATTGAGATGGAGAGGTGGCCATGACATTAGGGTTTGTGATTGATAGTGACATCACTCGATCATTGGGGTGATTCTGAGAATGGGGGAAGAGGCTGCAGAGGGATGTATTAAGGAGAGTGCAGGCAGACCTGTAGCATGGGAGCTTGGCTTGTTAGGATGTGCCGTCACCAGGTTGGCTGATGTGATTACAGATAAGTCCTTGTTATGTCAAAGTAAAAGCAAATGATATTTGTGACAAATGAGCACATACTCAAGTTGCGAAGGACTCCTAGTATACTGGCTCTGTCACATATTGTATGTGATGCAATGCCTAAGCACTTGGCTGAGTTGGAGGTAATCCAGTTAGAAAGTGCCTTTCATGACCTTAACATGTGGCGAGCATGTTATTCCGGTTAGTTTGATTTTATCACAGATACTTGTAGTAACAATGAACTCTCTGAAAGATTATTGAGGTAACACATAAAGAGCTGGCATCATGCACAGCTCTGTATTTACTGTAAATACTAAGCGTTATGGCTGGGATTTCACATACACCTCAAGGAGCAAAAACTCATGAGGCTCCTTTGACAATCCCAACCTGTATCTATAAGTGGGGACAATAATGCTTCTCACAGAGTGCCGTGAGAATGTCAGGTGGCAAGCATTCCAGAAGTGCTGTTATGTGTTGTCTGTGGTGGTGAGGCTGATGGCTGTTCTTAGGAACCAGTGCCGGGAGGGCAGTTCATTATCCCAACCCCAAGGTGTGGGGGCCCGCTGCTGGTTTGGGGGCAGATGAGAGACACACACAAACTTTTAACTGAGAAAATGACCACTGCTCTGGATAAAAATGAAGAAATGATAGACGTTTGTGGCTAACATTTATTGTTAAAGTTGATATCGTGATTGGACATGGTCCTTTTTGAATATGTTTTGTTTAAATAAAACAACAAAAATGCCACACCACCTTTTTAAGCACCAACGTACAGGTACACATTCTTACGCTATGAGAAGGAGATATTGGAGACCTATTTTTTTCTTATTTTTTTTATAAAAGTGTCCTTTTAGCTTTTGGTCAGTTTTAGTTTCTCTGAAATTTCCAGACCCCTTCACACTCCTGTTTTTCAATGAGCCCAGAAGCCCTTTTAGGAGCAGTTAGAGGGCTAGCCAGACAACTTCAACTCCCTTTCAATGGCATAAACTCAACTGGTGTGGCAATTTCAGTTGGACAGAAAGTCAGGGTTGCACGGGCCAGTGCTGCTGAAAAGCAGATGAATCAGCGGGAGAGAGAAGTTTGAAATGACTTGTTTACAGTGAGCCTTTGGCTCCATCTACTACCAATCATAGGTGGACAGACTCCTATAGTGCTCCTCTTCACTAAGAAACTTAATTAAGGGCATTGTCGATGCAGTGTCTTAAAATAAGAGGAAAGCCATAGAAGAGCCTAGCTGCCTTTAAAGTACAGCGCCTGGCTGGAGTAGGGGAAGGAAAGTTGGGGGGAAGAGTGCTGATGGCTTATGGGACCAGATTTGACTGCAGTGGGGTTGCATGGCTATAAGTGAGGTCAGGATTTGTTGATTTGGGCTAATGTTTTCCTTTCTGATGAAGTTCAAGCTGTGAACTGTAGTTTAACCCATTCCCTGCTGTAAAATATGCTGTGCTTTAATGAGGGGAAAATTCACTGGCTGTTGAGGTTGAACCTTCCTCCCCAAAGCTCAACGGAGTGCTCCTGGAGCTCTAATTTGGAGAAGCACTTCAGGAACTTGGGGAATGTATTCAAATCTCTCTCTTTTTTTTCCTTCCAAGATGGAACCAGAATGACAGCGATTAGAGCACTGGTCCCTGCGAATATCGAGCTGTACCTGATCCGGATGGCAATTGCGCTGCTGCAGAAAGGGTGTGGAAATGGGCAGCGGGGCCAGGTGTGTGACTTAGGCAAGAAAAGCCTCTCAGCTGAGTGTGACGGGCTGCCGGCCAGCGTGGGGCCAGCACAGAAGATCAAGGAAGGAATGTCATGGATGGAAACAGGGGTTAGTAAACCAGGTTATAAACCAGTCTGCTTCTGCAAAAAGAACATTTATTTCGTAGAGACATCGTAATGTTTGATTTAAGGGGCTTTTTTATAATGCCTTTACGTGGTGTTCTGATTAACTTCGGTTACCAATGAAAGTAGCTGCATTTTTATCACAATTCACGTTTTCAACCTATTGTTAATCACTGAAATCAGCTTTGCATAGGAGAAACCTCTAAAAACAGCACGTTTAAGATTCTAGACACACCATAGAATGTAAGTGTATTCCTAAAAAAACATACAGCTCTGGGCAATATTGGAAGTGCCTGTAAGTTTCTGCCACCTGATAGCTGTTTATTTGCTCTGGTCTTGAAAGTATGGGTGTCTAAGGTACATAGATCTTAACTGACATTGGATGGCAACCAAATTGACAGTTTCTGAGCGGCGAATGGAGACTGGCCTCCCCCATCATCTCTGGGAGTGATCTCTCATGTTTTAACTTCAAGGTACCTTGGGTCAGGTGATGTCCCCAAGACTCACAGGTGGAGGGGGACCCTTCTTGGCTGACACCCTTTTACACAGTGGAAAGGGGAGAACTGCACATCTCTGCAACACAGTCCCTCCCTCCTTCAGATATCGTGCAGAGCTGTCGGTGGGGCTAAGGACCTATGGGTGGGGAGGGGTTGGACTGGGTTTAGGGTTGTCCATCATCCTCTTCTTTCCAGGCAAGCCCTGCCAGGGAACTGTCAAAAAAAGAAGGTAGCTTAAGTCTTGTACTGCAGACTGTCCCACTGTGAGTTCTGGTCTACACTGACTGCTGTGTTGTGCTCAGCATAGGGGCAGGTAACAGAATTGCTGGTAAACATTCATGGTGTGGACTAGGCCTAAGCCTGCTTTAACTTTGCCCTGCGGCCCCTCCATTCTCTGCAGCATGCGTCCCATTGACAGCTGCACGGGGGAGTCCCTTGCCGCACGGCTCCATCCAAGTGGTGGTACAGAGGAGCTGGGGTTACACAGATGATTCCCAGAGGTCAGGGAGCCCATGCATGTGGTCTGTGCGTGGTGCGGATCCCCTGGTGTCCACAAGCCTGGGGAGGAAAACTCCCTGCTTGTTCTACAGCAGGGGTAAGCCTGTTCTCCCTCCCCCCCTTCCCTATCCCCCCCAGAAAGGTATGTGGGAGTTGTGCAAGAGGAATATCCTGGAACTTTTCCTGCTCTCAGCCAGGTAGCTCCTGTGTTTTCCACGAGAAGGGCTGTTCTGAGCTTCAAGTGGAGAGGGGAAGCTTTTGCGATCCCATGTGCTTTCCTGTCCTGTGGGGAAATGACATGAATGCTCAGAAGTGTCTCTTCCTGCACTGTTCAGACACTACCTACTCCTGTGTGGAATTATGAAAACCTTGTTCAGACTTCCTGTGTCACCTGGGCCAAGTCACTCAGGCTCCCTGTGCCTCAGTTCCCCATCGTACAGTGCCTCACAGGGGTCTTGTGAGGGTAAACACATTACAGATTGTGAAGTGCTCAGTGATGGAGCCCTATGAATGCCTAAGATAGATTGAAGACTGTGCCAGGCATTTAGGAGCAAGGTGGACTTCTGGACCCTGTGCCCCCTGGGCAGCAGAGTTCAAAAGCTGTACTTGACAGGTCACTCATCAGAACGGCCATACTGGGTCAGACCAAAGGTCCATCTAGCCCAGTATCCTGTCTTCCGACAGTGGCCAATGCCAGGTGCTTCAGAGGGAATGAATAGAACAGGTAATCAAGTGATCCATCCCCTGTCGCCCATTCCCAGCTTCTGGCAAACAGAGGTTAGGGACACCATCCTTGCTCATCCTGGCTAATAGCCATTGATGGACTGATCCTCCTTGAACTTATCTAATTATTTTTTTGAACTCTGTTATAGTCTTGGCCTTCACAACATCCTCTGGCAAAGAGTCCCACGGGTTGACTGTCTGTTGTATGAAGAAATACTTCCTTTTGTTTGTTTTAAACCTGCTGCCTATTAATTTTATTTGGTGATCCCTAGTTCTTGTGCTATGAGAAGGAGTAAATAGCACTTCCTGGTTTACTTTCTCCACACCAATCATGATATTATAGACCTCTATCATATCCCCCCTTAGTCGTCTTTTTCTTTTCCAAGCTGAAAGTCCAGGTTTTATTAATTTCTCTTTATATGGAAGCTATTCCATATCTCCCATCATTTTTGTTGCCCTTTTCTGTACCTTTTCCAATTCCAATATACCTTTTTTGAGATGGGAAGACCAGATCTGCACACAGTATTCAAGATGTGAGCCTACCATGAATTTATATGGAGGCAACATATTTTCTGTCTTATCATCTATCCCTTTCCTAATGATTCCCAACATTCCAACTCATGAAGGGAATGTAGCATTGTGAGATTGCAGCTGAAGGGCTGTTTATACCTACATGGGTACATATGTCTATGCTGGCACTGCGGCATTAGAACTACACGAGCAGGGGAGTTGTGTTGCTCTGAAAAGCAGAATAACTATGCTAGTAAAAGTGGAGGCTTTTGTCAGAGATAAAATAAGCACGAACGTGTTCCAGGTTGAGCTGAAAAAAGGTGAGTTTTGCTCCAGTCATCATTAACGTAAATAATTTTGTATCATCTGTTAACTTTGCCACCTTCCTGCTCGCACCTTTTCTAAATAATAAATATATTAAATAACATGGGATCCACTATGGAACCTTCAGGTTCCCACTCTTAACCTCTTGCTGATGAACCTTCACCATTTACTCCTACTTTTCGTTTCTTGTCTCTTAGCCAATTTTTGATCCATGACAGTACTTTGCCTGTCACCCCATAACTACTGCAGCGTTTCTTTAATAGCCTTTTGCTGGGGATTTCATCTTAACGCTCATAAGCTCTCAATCTATTTTACTGGTTTTGCCAGGGTTCTGTCTCTGTTTCCAGAAGTGTATCCTTTTGTCTCTGGTACCCTCTGGAGTCTTGCCACTTAGCCATGCTGGTTTACTGCTTTCCTTCCTGCTTTCGTTGTTTTCTGAAGTTGCTTCCATGCCAGATCTAAAGACTTCAATTTCAGCATAAATGTACTTCTGTTTGTAACTGATAGAGCAGATCCAGTGATGGGAAATTATTTGCATGGTGCATTTTAACAGTCACAATAAATTTACCGAAGTATTTTAACAAGATGAGAGAACTGAGCTCCTGTTCATTTGTGACCTAGGGCCAAGTTCAGTGCCTTTGAAAGAGATGCTAGTTCTAGTAACCCAGTGTCCCGCTAGTACCAATCTCACATTTGTTATTGCTTTTAAAGGGGATTTCAGTGAAGCCAACCACACACACATACAAGTTTGTGTCCAGGGAAGGAGCAAAACAAGATCATCCACATATGGATTCTTCACCTTGGGTAAATCTGTGTCTTTATATTATAACACGTGATAGTTTTGCTGATAGTGAGTGAGATGGGTAATCATAGAATATCAGGGTTGGAAGGGACCTCAGGAGGTCATCTAGTCCAACCCCCTGCTCAGAGCAGGACCAATCCCCAACACCCTATCTATTCCAACACCCTATTTTTGATGTTCATATCTTTCTGAACAACTTTATTTTGGGTTGAAATTTCCCAGCACTTAAATAATAGGGTGATAGGTGCTGTACAAAAACTTTAGTGGATAGAAACATCTCAGTCCAGCTCTATATATTAACTAACCCCTTTGCTGGAAAGAACATCTCTGAGCAATAAGCAGTTTTGAGTCACCACCAAATATTTAAAGGCTCCAAAACTGCTGTGGGATACGGTGCCTAATGCTTCTCAACACGTTTCAGCACCTTGTGTTTGAAATAATAGTGCTCCGTTTCCTGATGTTCTGAGTGGCCTAATTAAGTGGAAGGCACTATATATCCTCCCTTACTATAGCATAAGCTTATTTTCAAAATAAAGAACTTTCCATGTATGCAATATTAATTGTTTGGATTTTGAATCTTAATGTTGTAAGTGGAAAGTTTGCTTTAACAGGCCATGTTTTATTCTTTTAAAATGAGAAGCTTGTAAAGAGCAGCAAGATGGATGACAAACAACCCTCGAATGCAGAACGGGATGTACCAAGCCATCAAACCTCCCTTCGTTTAGCCTCCTGGAATCAGCCTCCCGTGGATCCTGATGAAGAGGAACTGTTCAGTGACTCCCAATCAAAGGTAGCGCTCTGATCCATAATCTTAGGCCTGGTCTACGGGGAGGGGGGGAGGGTGCGATTGATCTAAGTGACGCAACTTCAGCTACGTGAATAACATAGCTGACATCGATGTACTTAGATCGACTTACCGTGGTGTCTTCACCGCGGTGAGTTGACTGCTGCCGCTCCCCCGTCGACTCTGCCTGCACCTCTTGCCGAGCTGGAGTACAGAAGTCGACGGGAGAGCGCTCGGGGGTCGATTTATCGTGTCTAGACTAGAGGCGATAAATCGACCCCCGCTGGATCGATCGCTGCCCGCCGATGTCTACATTACCCAATCTGGCGGGTAATGTAGACATACCCTTAGTTACACCTTGCAGGGTCCTAGAGTCGGGCCCGAGCCCAGAAGTCTGTACAGCAATGAAACAGCGCTGCAGCCTGAGCCCGTGAGCTGAGTCGGCTGGCATGGGCCAGCTGCGGGTTTTTCTTTGCTATGTAGACATACCCATACAACTTTACTATTTTTTTCCCCTGTGAGGTAATTATGCTTTGTAATCAAGCTTGGCTCTCTCAAACTAGACACATTAAGCTCTTCAAGTCTCTCACTGTAAGCCATTTATTCCAAATCATTTTTATGGCTCCTTTCTACACTTTCTCCAATTTTTCAACATCCTTTTAAAAATGTGAACACCAAGATTGTACAAAGTATCCAGTATCAGTCTCACTAATACCATTTACAGAGGTCAAAATCTCCTCCCTACTCCTTCTCACTGCTCCCCTTGTTTATGCATCCAAGGATTGCATTAGCTCTTTTGCTGTAGTGTTGCACTGGGCGCTCCTGTTCAGAAGATAAGGCAAGTTCCATATATAAGTTCTTACATGTTAGAAAAAAATCTACCGTGAAGCTAACAAACCAAACAAACTTGTAAGATATCACTTACTATCTTTAGTACCTTCTCACCATTTAGAAATATTGGTTGCATATCTTAATTCAGTTTCTATATACATGAAAGTACCCTATCCTTTTTGTAAGAATATGCTGTTTAAACTCTGATCTATAGTAATTAATGTTGTTTCTTTTATACTGTGGTAGGACCTAAAGGCTTCAGACAGGTTGGGTCCAATTGTGCTAGGTGCTGTACAGATATATAATAGTTCCTGCCCCAAAGAGTTTACAGTCTAAAAATAGTGCACCAAGTATTATCAGCCACTGATTATTTACAATTATTGTGAAAGCAGAATTTAGTGAAAGTCCAGTCACTTCAGTGGGACCGATTTCACTGAGTAGGAGGCTCATCCGCCCATCCCCCCTTCACTAGCCATGCTAGGGTCTTGTTTGTACAGAACTTCTTACAATACTCGGTGTTAACCTCCATAGAAATGTAAATGTAAATAGGGAAGTGTTGGTGCATTGTGGCATCTTTGGTTAGCAGAACGTCTTAGTCCTGCTTTATTTTTAACCATCAGGAGTCTCCCTCTCTGCCCTAAAGATGCCAGACTCCATCAATTTATATACAGTAATACTCTGCCACAATCTAGCATCTTATAAAAGATCTTATTAAGACCCTGATCTTATAAAGCAGGGAGCATACTGGGTTTCCAGTCTTGGCTCGTAGCTTGATAGGGAAGCATGCAGATCCCAATCCACCTAAGGCCTTTTTGCTTTTCTTCATGTGTATCATCCTTTTCTTTTTGTCCTCTCCTAAAAGAGGCACTGTGGTGCCTCTAATAACCTGCTAGTGGTGCTGCTTTGAGCATGGCTGTTTCAGTTCCAGCCTGTTCTCATCAGCAAAGGAATAGCTGTTAATCCTGCCAATCAGAAATCATCTTACTTTGCAAGCAGGAAGACAGCCCAACCCGATCTGGATCCAACATTGAATCACTTAGCAGTCTGGAGTTTGGATCACAGTTCCCACTCGCTGCCCAAAATAAGGGCTTGGATGAGGTTCTTTAGAATCCAGAGTTAACAACTACAGTGAATGTATTTTCTTGGTTTTATCCAATCCCACTCACACTGGAGTCTTTCTGTCCTTATCCAAGCCACATTTAGAGTTCTGCAGTGTCTCACCCCATCTTGCCTAATCTCTCTCTCTTGTTCTTATACTGTGCCCATCTTCATGGTACAGCGTCAGCACCTTGAGAAGGAGTGTGATCTGGAGCAGTATTTCTCAACGACTGTTCCGTAGACGGGTGCTGGTCCCTGAGAGCTCCCTGATGCAGTTTAGTAAGCCAGCAAGCTGGTCCCTGGTGTCAAAAAGGTTGAGAAACACTGGTCTAGAGGAGTGAACACAGGGTTAAGAGTGAAGAGCTCCTTTCTTCTTATCCACATTCCTCCAGTGAGTCTGTTCCCACTAGGAAAAACGTACTTTTTAAAATCGGGTAACTCACGTTCACTGATGTGCCTGCAAATGCTACATGGCACCTACTGTAGACGCAGTTTAACACCTGGACATTGGTGTTAGCTAGTGGTGGGGTAGCCAAGGGTACATCGCTTTAATTCTGTTTCTCCATCGGTAAATGGGGATATAGCTTGACTAGCTGATGGTCAGCGAGGTTTGTACAGTGCTTTGGACATGCAGAGTAATTTAGGTGTTGAAGCACTGTGCATGGCAGGGGGTGGAGAAGGGCCCATCTTGCCTATTCCTATCCTACACGTTTGGGAGAAGGTTTCAAAATCCCACAAAGGGTGGCTAGAGTCCCAGCTCGCTCTCCCTGGGGAGTTGCTGGGGTTGGCGTTCAGTAAGCTGAGAGCCAGGTGAGGATGGTTTGTGGAGAAGGTCACTGCCTAGGTCTCTGTGGGGCACTGGGGTAGAATTGAGTAGTGGGCCCCTGCCCTGACTAGTATGGGGCTGAGAGAATGCATCCTTCCTTGGGCCTGTGGGAAGTTGGGTGTTGGGTTCTTGTCCAGCTTCCTGTGGGGTGCTGAGAAGGTTGTGGAGGGAGAGGGTCTCTGGGTTAGCTACTTGAGGTCTTGGGGAAAGGATTTCCTGTCCGGGCACTCTGGATGGGGTAGGGGAGTCCCTGCTTAAGTTGCTTGTGGAAGGGAGGGTTGGAAGGAAAGGAAGTCCTTGCCCGGGCTGTTTGGGGGCAGGGGAATTTGGGAAGAGGGCTCTGCCCATCCCATGTTGGGTGAGGGAGAGCCTCCCCCCTACAATCTGAAGGTGACTCTGCCTGACTTGTGGAAATTTTATGCCATAATGGTGGGATGTTTGCTTAAATGTCCAGCTTTCACATGATGAAACCTGGGCTCTCCCACTTTGCCATAGCAGGATAGATGGGGGACGGAGAGAAGTGGTCCCTGTAATAATTGGGCTGTAGCTATTTCAGGGCTTTGAAAAAGAGAGAGACCCTGAAATGTACCCAGGATTGTATTAGCAGCCAGTGCATGATGAGGAGCACTGGTGTGATCATACCAGTCAAGAGCCAGGTCCCTGCATGCTGCATCCAGGCACCAAGCCTGGTTTACCTCACGTTCTGATTACTTTGGTCATTCCTAACCTGCAAAAGCCATTGTTTCCTTCTCAAGCTGATACACCTCAACAACCAAAAATTACCCAGCTTCTCCTTGTTCTTATTGGACAGGGTCAAACTGGTGGGGAGTGGGAGCGGGGGATGGGGTGGCAGCACTCATCCTAACTCTGCCCGTGAATCACCAAAATGAGATGTGCTCACTGTTGTTTGTGCAGCTTTTGACCCCTCTCTTGGGCTTGGCTACTCTTTGGTGGGGCATATACATGCTTATGGCTCTGCCAGCCTCCATGGGTTTGAGGGGGGAAATGTACGTGGTGGTCTCCCGTGACACCAAAAGGAGCTGTCACTCACAGTAAATGGCTCAGATCTGTAACCCTCCCTCCCCTTTGTTACATGTCATGACAAAAGAGAAATACTGAATGTCAACATTTAAATCATCATCCCTGGACCTCTGCCTTATCCCCTCACTGAGCTGAGTCGGGCTTTGTTCCAGGCTTTCTCCTGACTCTCATAGCTGTTGCTGCATCAGTTCCACTAATTCATATTTTTGAGTTTTCTTTGCAATCATAACAGCTAGAGACTCCCCCTCCTTCCCCTCCCCCCCCCTGCTTTTTTGAGATTCTGAAGAACAGCCTAACGGCTTCAGTGAGGTGCTGGTTTGCTATACCGGTATGTTCCAGTCCATTCCGAGTCCTGGGTCCTGCCATTGCTCTGGTGGTGGACTGTACTTCATGTTCACTGGAGTCGTTTTCAAAACATGCCCCTTTTCCTCATAAAGAGTGTTTTGAACCTTAGAGTAAGGTAACATCTATTTGCATTTCTCCAGACGAGCATGATTTTTATTGTTCAGTTGGGGTGTGGAATAGTCCATATTATTACTGTAACATTGTGGATTATATGTAAGGCTATGTTTTAGTCACGGGTATTTTTAGTAACAGTCATGGACAGGTCACAGACCGTAAACCAAAATTCATGGGCCCGTGACCTGTCCATGACTTTTACTAAAAATACCTGTAACTAAAACTTGGGAGGGAGAGCCGCGGGTGCTCTGGGGGAGGGGGTGTGGTCTGCGGGGGGCGCGGTTGCCCTGGGGGAGGGGGTGTGGTCTGCGGGTGGTGGTGGCCGGGAACCCCTGCTAGTGCTGCAGGGGGGCTGCAGCTGCAGCCCGGGACCCCTGCTGGGCAGTGGGGAGGATTGGCGGGGCTGGCAGGAGCTTCCTACCTGGCTCCGTGTACCTGCAGCTCCTCGGTGGCAGATGCAGGGGGTTCTGCTGCTCCCGCCGCAAGTGCCAGCTGCCACAGCCCCCATTGGCCAGGAACCACAGCCAATGGGAGCGGTGGGTGTGGGGCCAGGAGCTGCAGGGTGGCCATGCCAGTGGGAGCTGGGGAGCCCCCCACCCTGAGGTAAGCGCCCCCCTGCACTCCCCAACCCGAGCCCCTCCCCACACCCAAACTGCTGCTGCTGGCCCAGGGACTGCCTGGCTCGGGCAGCCCCTGAGCCAGCACCAGCCGCTGCAGAGGTCACGAAAAGTCATGGAATCCGTGACTTCCATGGCAGACTCGCAGCCTTAATTATATGTTCTACTTATCTCCTTCCAGACTCAGCCTGCAAAGAGGAAGTTACCAGAATGGTTTGGAACTTCAAAGGGAACAGATGCTTCCATTACTACTGGCAAGAAATCCAAAGTGGGAGCGAAAAAAGGTCTTTTTGGTTGAACTTGGAAATATCACCAACTTTCTCTTTTAAAGAAGCTCAGAGAGAGCATCTCTATTTTTAGATTCCAGGACAACTAGCATTCTGAAGGACATGTTCACTTGTTCACCGTTGGAACCGTTACTGAGCTTGGGCTGGAGCAACTTGTCAGTGTGAGGGGAGCAGCCGCAGCAAGCTCTTGAATTCAAGTACCTAAAGAACGGACCCAAGGGTTAAATTAAGTCATATTAATATTGTTTATAGAGGCTGTTTGCTGTTTTCACTATTAGGATCAAACTTTCCAAGATTTTTACTGTCAGTTTATTATATATTAGTACAGCGGTTCTCAAACTTCAGCAATCCGAGGACCCCCATTTTAATTTAAAATTCTGCGGACCTCCCAACCCTCTCCACTCAGCCCCAGGCCCTGACTCCACTCCTTCCCCCAAGGCCTCACCCTTGCCCCACCTCTTTCTGCCTCCTGCTCACTCCACACACACCCCCCCCTCCATCGCTTGCTCTCCCCCGCCCTCACTCATGTTCACCAGGCTGGGGTAGGGGCGTGGGGTGCAGGCTGTCAGGGAGTTGGGTGGGGGGTATGGGCTGGGGCAGGAGCAGGTGAGGGTGCGGGCTCCGACTTGTGGCGCTTACCTCGGACGGCTCCCGAAAGTGACCAGCCCATTACTCTGGCAGTGTCACTTAGGCGGTGGTGGGTGGGGGTACAGGGGTCTCTGCATGCTGCCTGTGCCCACAGGTGCCACCCTGTAGCTCCCATTGGCTGCAGTTCCTGGCCAATGGGAGCTGCAGAGTTGCCACTCGGGGCAGGGGCAGCACGCGGAGACCGTCCCCTTGCCCCCCTCCCTCCCCAGGGGCTGCTGGGATATGCCAGCCACATCCGGGAGCGGCATGGAGCCAGTCTTAGCCCCGCTGTACCTCTGGAGGGGGAGGAGTTGATCAGCGGGGCCTGCAGACCCCCTGGAGTACCCTCAGGGATCCCCAGGGGTCCGTGGACCCCAGTTTGAGAAATGCTGTATTAGTAGATTCCATTTATTACCATCTAAATGGAAAATTTGGGCAACTTCTGTGAAGTTCTTTCCAGACCATCTCAGCTGCTTATTGTTGTGCATTTACTTTCTCTGTGAACATCTTCATAACCTTATTCTCATCAGTTGGCATTGAGTTTATTATGCAGGTGCTAAGTTTTTACAGTGGCTCTTTTTTTTTTTTTTTAAGGATGGTAGTAGGCATGAAAGAATGTGGAATATGGGGGATCTTGCAGATGGTTCAGTGCCACAATATTAATAAGTGTTATCTTGCTGTTAATACATATTATGTCAGCTCAGCATTCTGCGTCTACTAACGTTAGATCTGGTTTGATCTGATAATACTGTGCGGTATATCTGATGTAAGATGTACTGTATGGAATTCACTATATTGCTATTGAATTTTGAAAAATTATATATATGGAAAAATGTGATAAATAATACTTTTTAAATTGCCATTATGCACTTTGTACTTGCACAGTGGTGTGTTTTTTTTTATAATAAAATGCTGCATAACAGTACTTACAATACATATAGTTTATTGATTTTGTTGCCGGCACAGGGGCCCGAGGACAGCAACAGTGGGGTTCGGTGCCCGGAGTGCTTTACGCCAATAAACATACCGGGGTGGAGAAACAATCAAAGTTTATTTGGGATCTCAAAGTGGTGCAAGGAGACAGGCAAGTCTCAAATCGAGCACACCAGCAAAAACAGTTTCTCTCTTCTTTATACATTTTACAACTAAGCCCTCCCTCTACTCCCCCTCTACTCCCCCTCCCCTCTCTACCGAAGGCCTGTTTATACATTTAAGCAACTAAATCATTCTAGAGCTATAAATCTAGCTTGTTAGTAACTTCTCCCTAAACAGTTATTTGGTTCTGTTTACCCTTAGTTTATTACCCCTTCCCCAGCTAGAAACATGCAAACCTCATCAGTATTGTTTGGTACCTGGTATGAGCAAGGTCGTAATTGCTAACTGGCTGTTTACACATTCCAATTCCTGTCCTTGGTTGTTGAGGTCGATTAGAGTTAAACATGGAAGGACAGAGTTTAAACATGGAAGAACTCTGGCTCAGGCAGGCCTAGTAACCCCAACAATTTCTTTCTGTAATCCTGTTCATTTACCTTTCTTGAGAAATCAGACTTGTTTGTAATTCCAAGCATCAGTTATACGAGATGAAATTTCAATTTTTAAAATGTATGGATAGCGTGGGTTGGATTTTTTTTAATTAGGGATCAATAAAAGTTAAAAATTCTGATTTGAAATGTAATGTCAAAATCAGCCAGCATACACCTACAGCAGTAAGTTAGTTACCCACCAGACACAGTATAAGATACAGGAAAATGTTTCATAGCATTGGGCAAAGCAAAACTTAACCCAAAGGAACAATACAGTACCAGGCTGTTCTGGGGGAGGAGTGTGTCAGCCTAATAACATGATGTGTCTCATTTCCATTTTGGTTTATCTGGTAAAGGCCTCTCATAGAATAAACAAAGAGCAGCATCCTTTCATGCATCTGTGCTTCCTGGTATACCAGTTCCTCTTCACTTCTGCAGCAGAAAAGTGTGAAAAAATTGTGATAATTCTAATTACACTAGTTAAGAGAAAGTATGAGCCGCACCCACAGGATCAACCTTCATCCTCAGTCTGTGTGCTCTAGTTTAATACTGAGTGTGACTCAAGGAACTTCCACAATGTAATGTCTCCCATAGTTTCTCCTGAGGGATTCTGCACCAAAAAATTTAAAATTCTGTTTTATTAATAATTAAATGCAGAGGCTCCAACATGGCAGTGGGGGAGCACGGGCTACTGGCTGCACAGAGGTAACAGATCACCCTGCAGCTCCCCTACCCCAAGGACAGGGACTTGGTGGTGAGATTGCACCCAACCCTGACAGTGCAAGTCAGGCTTGCTCCAGAAACACCACTGGTCCCTGCGCCTCCACACCAGTCGCATCAGGTGTGGGCAGGCAGGCTTAGCCCAGCCGCATCCATGTGTGGAGGAACTTAGTTTGGGGGGGGGGGATCCAGGTGTGGGGTGAGAGGATTCTGTGGGGGGCAATCTGGATGCACAGGGGCTCACTGGGAGGTCTGGGTTTAGAGGGGACTCTGTAGGAGGGTCCAAGTGAAGGTGGTTGGGCCTCAGCAGAGGGGGGTCTGGGTGTGGGGGGAAGGAGCTCAGCAGGGGGGTCCGGCTGCAGCTAGTTGAGGCTCAGTGGGGAGGGGATGTGATGGGCCTGCATAATGGTTGAGTCCCAGCTGCTGCTGCCACCAAGGGGATGCCACATGCCGAGCTCCCGCGTCCCCCTTCCCCACTGCAACCTCCCCATCCCCTTCCCCTCACTCCTCCTCCCCCCCTGCCTCCTCCTCCTTCCCCTCCGCAGGCACTCGCCATTCACCATTGTACAGAAAACAGGATGGATTCCATGCAGGGTACCCAGCACACACACCAGGGGATAACAACCAGCATGAGGACCCAGGGGGTGGCATCCAGCTGCAGTCAATGAGCCAGAATGGCATCCTCGCCACCCTCCGCAACCCCTGCATCTCTGCTCACAGAAATGGGGGGGTGGCATGTGACTCCATATGCCTCTAGTGTGTTTGTGTGTGTGTGGGGGGGCAATGCTCCCCTGCTCTTCCAACTACACCTGGGAACATCCCCAGCCCCCTCCCCATGGTGATTTGCCTCTCTGCTGGCTGCTCTGGGCCCTCGAAGGATGCCCCTGCACTGCTGGGGATGGGGTCATGATCACTTTTGTGGCTTCCCTGTACTTGTCTGTGGGGAAGCAAAGAAAGCTGCTGGGGCATGAATTCTGCGTGTGCACAGTGGGACAATCTCCCCTCCCCCCCCCCCCGGCCCGTGCAGGGGGGGGGGTTGATGTCCTCGCGTTCCCGGGCTGTCCCGCTCCAACCGCCCCGCTCGCGCACGAGAACTCACCCGCGAGCGAGGCCGCCCCGACGCGCGGGGCGGGGGGCACCGGGGAGCAGGAAGGGACGCAGCGGGCTCCAGCCGCGGCTGCTGCTCTCCTATTGGCCCAGCGGCGCCCACCGCTCCTCCCGTCATGCCCCGCGCGGCCGTCGGCGAACCCGCGCCGCGCGCTGACGTGCCGGCCCTTCGCCGCCGGATGTGCGAGCCTCGGTTACCACAGCAACGCAGGCGCGCGGCTGCCCAGGGCCGGCCCGGGCCCCCAACCCCCGCCGCTGACTCCCTTGGCAGCTGAGCAGCAGTGGGCGCCGCCCGGGGGCTCTGCTCGGGGCCCCTCTCTCAACCGCCCCTCCCGCGCCTGTGCTTCGTGAGGGGCCCCCGGTTCAGTTGGCTCCCGGGTTCAGGCCCCCCCCGCAAGGCTGGGGGAGGGGCCCTTGGCCACGGGCAGGCTTGTGCCCGCCTGCCTGCAGGGGTGCCCGGCCCGTCCCACCAGCCTCCGCTGACTACCAGCCGCTTACAAAGCTGGGCACAAACGGGGGGGGGG